>NC_089319.1:13712470-13814970 GCF_036669915.1 Pocillopora verrucosa | reverse complement strand
AGAAGTGATGTGCACGAGCATGGAATGAAAGGAAGAGCACGATCTCCTTCTCTACCGGGAAATACTCGTCTGTCAGCCATACAAATTCAAAGAAAGAACGGTCGAAAGAGGCAAAATTTGGTAAGAAATTTCGAATCACCTTAATACCTGTGAGACCGCCGAATTCCGTGTAAACAAGTGATCTGTAAGAGAGCGATTCAAATTGATCAAGGAAAAGTCTAAGTGTAAAATTCGAGAGGAGGAAAATTCGTCAGGGACTGACGTGGAACCCACTTCGGAGCTCGAACAAGCCCTAGAAGAGATTTGCTCTTTCGAAGAATCTTTCCCGGTTGAAGAGAAAGAATCCAAGCAAGCCAAAGAAGAATAAAACAAGCACAAACCACAAGAAATTCGAACAAAAGCGATGGAGAGCTATGGTCAGACCAAATCAAGAATTGCTGGAGATGAAGCTCCCATGGAACCTAAGAAGAAAAAGAGAAGAGGAGGCAATGATTCCATTGACTTTCTCAGAGAAAAATCTCAGCTAGAGCTTGAAATCAGGAAGAGAGAGTTAGAGCTTAAAGAAAAGGAGACAGCGCGATCGTTTGAGCAGCAAAGGGAGATGATGCAATTGATGCAGCAGCAACAACAAAACATGATGGAGCTACTGTCGAAACTGGTGAACAAGTGACTTTACAATGGCTGTAACTGTCTTTCAAAGTAGCTCGGTACAGCTATGTTAATTTGTGTTTATCTATTTAAATTGGTAAACACTGAGGTCGGACTACTGAGCCTTTCTACTTTAACAGTGAGTGTAATTACAGCCTTTATCTTGTTATCTCGGCAGCTTTGTTTATTCTTTTAAGATTGTGTTTGAATAATATTTGACTGTTAATAAAGTGTTTGATTCCTTTATCTTCGCAAAAAATCGATGAATTATCGAAACGTTGTTTAACTACCTTTAACTGATTTCAGAGCTCAATTTTTGGTCAGCAGTTTGTGGAAAGATGACTTAAAATTGTTCAAGAGAAGTATTCCTCCAGTGTGGGAGGATCCAGCTCGAAAAAACTTGTTGAATTTCCGTAAAGGCAAGTTAACGCATTTCTTAACAGGGCACACACGACATACAATTTTCCGATCGAGCTAAGACCTATTTTAAGGTTTTTTTAAAGTCCATAAACTTGAAATACTCCACAATGTCTCCAAACAACCACTCGACTGACGTACGCACATTCGACATAGAATCATTGAAGGCTTCCATTTGCGCTGTCAGGGTGGCCCCTCTGAACGGTGCCATGAGATTTACCCTTAAAGGATAGGTGAGGTCTCCATATATGCACATCTGTTGGCCAGTTGGGGATACAGCATTGTGCTCCAAAGCGGTTAGAAAATTAGAGTCGGCCAACATGGCAGCATCATGCTTCTTTCCCTCTGAAAAACCAATTGTTCAACTGATAAATTTAAGGGCATGTACCCTCTTGTGCCCGTTATAAACAAGCCGTTGGTGCTCCCCCGGCCTGCAAATCGGGCGGACAGTTCCATCCACAAACCCAAAACAGTTGTTAAGGGCAGCACCCTTGTCAGACACAGCATCAGAGTATTGTTGGATAGAAAATGGATTCAAGATGGAATTATTCCAGGTTGTGATTCTGTGATGATGCAGATCGAAGATATAGTTGAGCACTATGTTCGATACCATACACAAAACAGGAACTGGTTTTGCAAATCTGCTGATCATGTCACTGTAACGACATGGATATGCGAGGTGACGAAGAAGTATGCAAAGGCCCTCTATTCGGTCGCAAACACTGCCTTGTGGACATGTAAAGGTGGGCAGTAATTGAAGAACATCAGCGAGACGTTCGATATCTCCTCTTTCAAACCTAAACTCCGCTTTACATTCAGCTTCACTGATGTTTTCGTCAAAGTTTAATTCCTCATACTCGTAGTAAGGCAACTCTAAATTAACTGGTTGATTTGTCTCATAAAGAAACATAAACTCTTCATCCATCAATAGCCCTTCCACGTAAGCAATAACAATCATTTCACGAGTCTTTCTTAAAGATGCCATGATGAACAAAATGTTGTCGTCCTCAGCTTGAAATCTGCTCCTTAACGTGAAAAGTTTCCCGCCAAGGTAGTCGTCATCGACCCAGTCCCTCGCGCCCAATGTTAACTTCTTCGAGGTCAGCCGTCCAGGTATCTTAAACTCTCTATTTACTCTCAGTGGACAACTCGAAATAGACTACAACCAAATCTTTAACTTGCGATCACTCATGTTTTTGATGAACAAAGAATACGGTGATATAATACCTCAACAGTAACTCAATAATGTCCAGGGAGGGGTGGCTAAGTTGTATGTTCAGTCTCAGGAGCTTCTATGACTCCTCCACTGTGGGTTCAGACCTGAACATCCTCCCCACCTTTACAATACTATTGGAGATTTATATTTGGACTTCTTACGGCTGGTGACAATCTCTTGTTCCCCGTACTCACCTTAACCTTGTTCTTACATTGCTTCTCCATCTTAACTTTCTGCGCTAAGAGACTAATTACTCACCGCTAGTTGATGTAGCCTCTGAATGGGTCTGCAAAGCTTTCCTTTCTGTGTCTTCAATTCAACAGTGCATACAGGGCCATCCTTTCTGGGAAACAATTTCTCAACTTGTCCCATTGGGCACTTCTGCCTGGATACCTTGTCCTTAAAGATCAGGACTACATCACTAATACTAAGGGCTAGTTGCTCTTTGTAGCATTTTGGTGGAATGAATAGCTGGTGAAGATTCTCTCCTTGCCATCACTTCCAGGAGTGATTAAAAAGCCTCTGTTGTTACAGGTAACATTGCCTTGTTGTGTCTCCATTAACCAGGACCTCTTCATGGTCAGGAAAGTCAAACAGTGATATTCTAAGAGCAAGATGAGCAGGTGTTATGGGTGTAGGATCCCTGATATCATCACTTACTACTATGAAGGTTCTGGCATTAATGACAGCTTCGATTCTGGTAAGGATTTTTGTTAACTCTGCATAGGACAACAAAGCTTTCCCTAGGACCTTACAAAGAGGTTCCTTCTCATTTCATATCGATGCTGTCAGTCCAGCACACCACCTGGTCTACTTTGAGATTCTGCAACAAACTTCAGCTGCTGTGAGTTAATAACAGCTGCAAGGAACTCTAATCTTGGACGCAAGACAGTTTTTGTAGGCACAACTCTTGATTTGGATATAATCAGGTGGGTTGAAACCAGTAACCGGTCATTTCGCCTACTGGTCGTTTCACCTACCATCTGTTCGCCTACGTCTGATATGTCAGTTTGCCTACAATTCGTATGTCAAAGCTTTAAAACTGAATTGTTTAAAATTCCAGGTTGAACCTCACAGAAAAACTGAGTATTAAGACTAAATAAACTGCCATTTACAGTCTTTGTGTTTACTTGTCACTCAAGTGGGCTATACTAAAGGAGGTGGGATTTTATAAATTAATGTTTTGACTGTTAGTTCGTGCACTTCCATGTAATCCGCAAACTTAGCTATACAGATGAAAAAGATATATATAGCAGTGAAGGCGTTATTTGTGTAGACTTGTGACATGAGCAACCTATACTAAAGAAGGTTAGACTTTTCATTTGCATATCATTCTAAAGGGCAAGGTACTTATGAAATAAGCTTGTTCCCACTTTACTTCCTGCTTCAATGTTTATATTGATGTAGCGATCTGTTCTATCATGACCTTTGTAAATTACTTTTTTGTTAGTTTGTGCACTTTCACATGATCCACAAACTTAGCTGGATGAAAAAAAACATAAAAGGCGTTATTTGTGTAGACTTGTGACTTAAGGTGAGACTTTCACTAATGTATCATTCAAAAGGACACTGTAGTTCATTTAACGGTGGATTGTAATCGAAAAATCGACATGACAATCAACGCTATCATCAAAGCTATACCTGGTAAGGTCCCTAATATGCCAGAGAGCACTTAACAGACAAAAAAGGAGAGATCTTGTGATTAACGACAAGCCATCCTTATTGGCAGGATGAGCACGCTTTTCCAACATCTGGGAATCTCTTAATACGGGTTTGACAAACTAGGGCATGTCACGTAACATGTCACAGCCCCATTGGCTACATCATCATTCCATGAGAGATTGTTGTGAAGACACCAAGAAACTTTACAAATTGTTTTCTTTCCAGATTTCTAAAGGTTTAGAAAGCCATTTGCAGACATTGGTTAACTCCTCATTGACAACGGATTCTAATTATGATAATGATATATCTTTATACAAAAGATTGGTGTCATCTACAGAAAGGAAGAACTCAAACTCACTGAAGTAGTCGAGATACATTGTATCATTAATATACGATACGAATAATGGCGGACCAAGAACAGATCCTTGAGGTAGATCACAAGCTACCACTTCCTTATTCAAGATCTTGGTTTCAATTTGCTTAGTTTAGAATCTCCATGTTAGATATGAGCAGAACCATTTGTTTGATAATACCACATATTCCGTAATGGTGTAGTTCATAGAGCAAAATATTTTGGTCAACAGTGCCAAAAGATCAATTAAACTGCCACTGGATAAAAATTTGTCTTCCATGTAGTTTTGTACTATACCCACAATATCTAGCAGTGCATGTTCCGTGGAGCAATGTTTGCAAAACCCAAAATACAATAAACATAAAATGTTATGCCTGATGTTAAAACTATTAATTCTATTATACATTAATTTTTCAAAAATTCTGTTCATGTTAGAGAGGAGAGAAATAGGTCTATAGTTTCCAGGATCAAGTTCATTACCATCTTTATTGACAGAAACTATCGAAGCATGTTTTAACTTTGAAGGGTTTTTTTGAATGGATAAATTCGTAATACTTGCTATCGGGTTTGATAGAATAGAGCTACTATATTTAAAGCATTTGACTGAAAATGAGTACAAAGACAAGATTTTATATATTTCATCAGGTGTAACTGGATCAAAGAAAAATTAGGAGAGAGGCATTGAGCTTGGTAGATATTTGCAAAAATCTTGTGTAGACTGTAGCCTTGCAGATGCTAATTTAGGTCCCATTGATGCAAAGTGTGAGTCTAGCACATTGGATATATTAACTGAGCCTGTTAAAACATTTCTTCTCCCAGGATGCGTAATAATAGATATACATATAATGCGTTTAGAGTTATTCTTATTTTTATTTACTGTATTAAGGAGTTTATTCCCTACCAAATGTGCTTTGTATTATGAAGGTGAACTGTAGAGAAACGAGAGAAATAAAGTTTTTACTTATTTTAGTAAGAAATGGTATTTTATTTTGATAGAATTTGTAATTTTCAGTTTCACCATAAGAAAAGAGCTGATTTTTTTAAACGTATAGTCTTAAGAATGCCTTTAGTGATCCACCGTTTGAGTACCTGGTAGTTGTTAATCGTTTTTCCTTGATCCAACCTTAAGAGATACATATTTTTTCATCACCTAATTTAACTTTGAGAAGAATGAGGAGAATAATCTATCTACATCATGAACACCACTGGTAGAATCTTGAAAAATTTGATTCAGATCGTCAAGAGACATATCCTGTGAAAATCTTGAAAAATCGTGATATTTAGGACGCTTGACATTTTAGTAACTTTAACATCACCTGGAGGCAAAAGGCAAAATCGAGGGAAATGATCACTTATATTTGATACTATATTATCACCTGATCCTTGACCATTAAAGTGATGAATGAAGATATTATCTATGAGAGTTGCTGAGCCACTAAGTACTCTGATTAGTTTATCAATCACAGAAGTGAAGGCATAGCTTTGCAAGGAAAGTAAGAAATTATTAGCAAATCTGCAGCTTTCAAACCTAAGGAGTTTTATGTCGAAGTCTCCCATTATGTATATTGGTTTGTCAATGGCACTATGCCTCTCAACAGCTGAATCAAAAACTCTTGAAACTTCTCAGGAGAATTATGTTATGTAAATATATATTATGTTGTATACAGTAGAAATGTCTTTTCTAAGATTTTATAGTTAAAATGACCATTTATTTATATACATTGTAATACCCCCAGCAGAAAGAAGCTCTTACTCAGGCCTCTTACGTTATTGTGGAGGATAGACAGGCAAATTTCTGATTCAAGTTTTTTGATAAATTCTGCAGATTTATAAGGAGAATAGTGTTTACCGTCAATTATTTTGTGCAAGACGTTACAATCAGGGTTTATGTTTGAATTATGGGTGTTTGAAGTAAAAAGGTCTAGGTCATAAAATGCTTGGTAATCGTTCTAGACAATTCCCAGTAGGTAGATGGTAGGATAGGATGTTATGAAGTTGTCTATGAGAAAGAATAATATCTTGTCCATAATAAGGAAGTTCATCAGGTATTGAATTACTGTCTTTAAAAGTCATTAATAGTCAATGAAGATGTCATCCAAAAATCAAATAAACGAATGAACACCAAGTGAAATAGGTTAAACGAACTTATCTTCCCTTACGTCTGCAAAGAATCTCTAAGTTCATGTATTTCAATTTAATAACCTGCGACTCCCTTGTTGCACTAAGGAGAATTGTTGAGCTCTTTGCCCAGCAAAATTTATATCTTGAGGTCAACTGGAACCTTTTTGCTTTGTGCAACAATTCCTGCAGACATGGAGTTAGATGTTCTAATTAAGACAGCCAAACGATTGTGTGGTGATCTTCTGGTTTTACACGAGAAATATCTTTTCTTTAAGCCAATACCTTCTCCCACGCCAAGTGGCATGTCAATTTACAGATACCCAGTTTCAGGTGATTCACTTCGGTTCCTTTTCCATTGGTTGAGATTATACTGATAGCTGTAAGCTTCTGACCCATCAGTTTCAATGGCTAATTCATCCACTCTACCTTCGATAGTTAGCAACTTTTCAATTATGTTCAGTTTGTCAGATGCATCCTTGTCAAACTTACGCAGCTCATCATTACTATTGCTGTAAAATTGCAGATCTTTTGAGTCTGCTTGAATGGTTTTTTCAGATGATCTTTGAGACTTTTAATGTGTTAACTCACTATCGGCCATCTTGATTCCTTCTCTCAAAGTAGAGAACTCTTTTGTAATCTCTTCAACTTGCTTCTTTTAGGCTTCGTTTTCTTGTTTAAGTTGTTTCATAGCCATCGATGTTCAACATAAAAATCCTTAGTATGTTTATCTCAGCAGATATTTGAAGTTGCACATATTGTTCACACGTCCGCTCTTATACCACTACACAGCATAGGTGTGTCCAATCCCATGCGAGCCCTGTAGCAGTGGTGACAAAATAGAACTATCTTTTGGTATTTCCAATCAAAGGAAACACAAACAGGTTTCGATAGTTATGCAGGCATACTCGCAAATCTACACGTACTTGTAATAACCTGTTTATCGATGAAAATGCTTGGGTGATAAAGGAAATCATTACACAAATGCCAGAAGAACAGGCACAACTGCTATTGCTGTAAGACATACGTAATTACGATCTGAATTGGGTGTTCAGTGATACAACTCTTGTTGGTTTCAGGCCTTTCCTCCACTTTTTGCCACATTTGCCCGATATCGGTACTACAAGCACTTTCACATGTTGTTGGCATTGGTTGACAAGTTCCACACTTGCAGCTTTGATGATTTTATATGAAACACCCATGAAAGCTCAGGTTGAAAAATTTTTACGCATTCTTTTACCCTTTTACTGGGTTTTCATACCAATTACAAATGAATCACAGTGAATTAAATACCAGTCTTCTCTTGCGAGAGAAACTGTTTTGTGTTGTCTTGTTTGCAAATGCTTAGAGCTGAGTTGCCATTTTCTTTGTAGTACATTGAACTTATGTTCAGGGTGCTCAAAATTAGTGCTCTATTGATTGCTCTGGTCTCTAAAATGTTCTTCAGTTCTTCCCTGATAATACAATAATGAAAATTATAGTATACAGTCTTTGCTGTTATACATGCTGTTGCAAAATATTATCAGTTAAAAGATCCGGAACTATGAATTTGTTCAAAAACGGGAAAACTTGTTCATGATCTGTCCCCAAAATATATTTTTCAACTTGACTGCAATTGTTAAATTCACTCCTTCTATCGTGATAGGATGGAATAAAAATAGGTCCGCAATGCGTACATGTGTGGCTTACGAAATTGAGCTGCTTTTTAGAGTGTGGTGTCTTATTGTGTTTCTATTAGAGAAGGTAATATCTAATTACAGTCAGATAGTTTTGAATATTGTTCCTGCTCATCAATAAAACAAGATAACTAGCATACAATTGTCCTGAAATGTTTTCTTTCTAGATGAGGGTTATTAGGCAAACTTTGTTATGGAGGTCTTATTTTGACAATAACATATCATGCACATGTAACCCGAGGATTTTAGGATCTAAAAAACATCAGCATCATCTCTCTTAGTGGCCTGATAGATTCAATCATGATTTTGTTCACCTAACGAAGTGGAATTGAGTTCTGAGGTTTGAAGGCTGATTGTCTTTTCCAAGGCAAGCGATGTGATATGAACTATAGGGAAGCATTTCATATGAATATATTTGGCATTTTACATACCAGTTCACCAGGACAAAACTTTGCAAAAGGGCCGGGAGATTCAGGAAATGATGTAAGTACACTAGAAGCCATTGGGAGCTTGATTAGGTTTGAATGATGACTAATTTTGGACATTACATACATGTAAAATAACACAATGCTGAGCATAGGTTTTTATTGGCCATTAGGGCACAAAGTTCTAGTTTCTATTGCTTGAGAGAAAAACGTTTACTATGAATGTTGCATTTGGGCTTGTGGGACTGTATTTTCAACAAAAAACAAAAAATTTAGTTGAGGTAGGCGGATATGGGGTTGCAAATGAAAGAATCTATCTGGGAAAAAATGTTAGGTGCATAACAAGATCTGAACACAAGCAATATTTTAATGAATCATATGTTGAGTAGTACTCTGAAGTAACTTTACATTAACGTTGTTAGTAATGTTTAACCCGATAAGACTTACAATTTCACCTCGGGATTTTGAACAGAAAGTTCAATGGAGATGGAGTGTCGGCGCAACAGATTTCAGGAACATAACTTAATCAGAGACATTAGATACAACAGAGTTCAATCTACAGGCAAGTGCATGATGATATCATATGATGTAAAGTACCAGAATCTTTCAAGTTCTCTCATTATTGAAATTGTAATTTCATGCTAGTGTGTTTACCAAATTCAAGCTATGTGGAGACATGAAATGAAAAGGTGAACTTGATATCATCATGCGAAAGGATAATCTGGCCAACAAAAAGGTCTAAAACAAACACGGTAAGCAACTGAACTTCATTTATCACTTTGTGTTAAAGCACTTGTTAAGGTAACAAATGTCAGTTCCATTAAACGGTCTTCATTAAAACTCAACAAAGTCTAAGCTAATTTAATTTAAGTGCATTTTGGTTCAAGTGCTTATCACATGAGAAATCATGTTATAACTTATTTGTAGTGTACAAATGCGAGATACGTATTCACAGGAAATCAACAAACTAAAGTCATATAAACTTAACAGTATTGACTAAATGAAGTGTGTGCTATCAAAATTTGTTCTTCAGGTGAACTCTTACTCTTGAAAGCAATTTTTTTAGTGTTTATCAATAGATATAAAGATATCCAAGCTTTTGTTTATTTTGGTCAGCTGCTGTGTGTATCAATCTGCACAACCTCCTTCTTGTGAGTCTGATTGGTTTCTAGTGTGATCTATTGTTGCTGGGTCTAGTTTAAATTTGTACTTGAGTTATTACTTTTGCACTAGTGATACATAAAGGGGGCACTTACATGGTTTTTAGCCAATCATAAGAGTGTAATTTTCATATATGTAAGTATTGTAATTAATTAACCATAACCAAACAAGTAACTTCAAAGGAGTTGTAGTCTACTAAATTAAAGCCACATGTATTGCTGCCAAGTATAAATATCAATGCTCATCTGAACTATTGTAAAGAGAATCTAGAAGCCAAGTTGGAAGTCATGAAATGTTAAGGTCTGAATAACTCTGAGCATTACTTAGAAAACATAATACTAATTACATTTCAGTTTAACTACTAGGCTCCTATTCGTATTTTGATAAAAGCAAACCCACTTTGTTACTGAGATTCAGTGGATTACTACCCCAAAGTTCAGAGTCAGTTGCGATAGACATTTAGCAGTTTCAGGTTAGGTATTAGACATCTGTGACTTCTATCGGTTTAGCTATGTATTCATGAAAGAATGATTTCATTTGAAGAGGCTATCATATTGAATTTCCAGACAAAAACAGTATCTGATTTTCAAATCGCAACAATAAGTCCTATTTTCACTCATTGGCTAAAATTTGTATCTTAGCATGTAGCAAAAAGACTGGTTAAGTCATTTTCTTAAGTTCTGAATGATTCTCAAGAGGCTGTTATAAGTAATACCTATGGAATCAATGTCGAGGATCATTTTGGCCAAGCCAGTTTCGGAAGTTGCTTCAAGATCAGAGAGCACTTGCTTCAGGACATCTTCAAAGGCAGTTAGCTGAACTTGTTCGTCTCCAGACTGAACAACTATTCTTGCACAAAGTTGCCTTCGACACTTTTCCCTCTTCATGTGTGCTCCACACCCTTGGCATTGCAAGAATTTTGCACCTGTCGCATGGGCCATGCATCGACCACATTTTCCACAATGGAAATAAGTTTCGATGGAGTGTACACTGTTGATGGAAACACCAGTCAAAACTGTAGTTGTACTCTCATCACCATCAGGCATCCCACGTGTGAAGGGGATTTTGTTCACCTGAACTTGGTGAGAAACTTCTGTGAAAAGAGAAGCTGGGGTTAAGCTCAACTTCTTTACTCCATTCCAGGTTTTGACTTGCAGAGGAGCGATTTGGTACACTTTTCCTAGCTGGACTGCTTGGATGAATTCTGTCCACAGGTTGACAGTTATTGTTCCTGTGGTATCTCCAAAAATACTGTTTGCCACTCACTCGGCCAAGCTTAGAGATGAGATGTTTGTGTGGGACTGAGTCAAACGCTTTCTCAAAGTCCAGGAAGACGATATCTGATGATTTGTTTTTATCTAAGGCTGATGCCCGGGAGTGAAATAGGCGAATAAGTTGGGATGTGCAGGAAAAACCAGCTCGAAAGCCATATTGATGAGGGCTTAACAAGTCATGATCTTCTAGATGAGCCATATGTCTTGTGACTAGCTTCTCTAGGGTCTTAACTACAAGCGATGTTAGAGAAATCGGACGATAGTTAGAAACATATTCTTCACCACCATTTTGTAAACTGGGGTAATGTCGGCACACTTCCAGTCACGAGGTAGTTTTCCTCTATTCAGAGACATATTGAATAACTTTGAAAGTGGATCAGAAATTACAGGAGCTGCCTCTTGGTTGGCTTGTATTGGTCATGTCATTTATGATAAGTTTTGCTTGGTCTTCAGTGAAGGTGAACCTCTGCAACTTAATTGGTGTGCGGCTAGTTTGACTCTCGTTTATCAATGGTCACTTGTTCTTTGAGTAGCAAAGCGCTTCCTTTGTGCTGTCTTCAGCCTGCAAAGCCAGGGTGCTGTAGTCCATTGTGTTCTTTTTGTTTGCAGGGATAATTGATGCACATAGGCGATCATGGAAGTGTTGTTTTTTGGCAGCGATGCAAACCGGTTCACTTTGCCTGATGGACTAGAGGGCAGACTGTTGAGACTATCACTTGTTGACGTCTGACTAGCTGAGACACTCTCAGACCGGTCTTGCAAATGCTTTTTGGCAGCTTTCACCTTTGGTGGCATATCCCTAACACGTACATACACTGTCAGAAATTCTTCTATCTTATCTGGAAGTTTGTACTAAAGGGCGGGGGTTTTGAAGTTAATTAAATGGAAATCGCTTACCACCGAGGAAACAGGGTTCATAGTTGTATTTGAAAATCAGGCGTTTTGATTGGTGCTTTTTGATCCAAAGTGCAACAAAGGTCAAGGACTGTTATCTAGAGGCTTACGCCGCGCGAAATTTTGCATAATCATTGTTCGCAATGTCATGCGACATGGAGATGTCCCAAGTGAAATTTAGAACAATGAATCTTCACAACTTTATGGGGTAAAAATGGGTACTAAGGACAGACCATTTGAGTTCTGAAGGGGGAGGGTATGGGTGGGTGGGTGAGTTGTTTCACGTACGAGAATTTTTTTGTGTCAGTGACTGAGGCTCGAATTTTTTTAATGCAATGCAGTAGCTTTTATTTCTTTGCAAATTTTTTCTCGTGATCAGTCTCGACAAAATTTTTTTCTAAATCCACTTACGTTTGCCTTCAAAAAATCGAACAGTCTACTCCTTCAGGTAATGAGAAAGTAGAGAATGAGCAAATACAATAAAAATAGGTCTAGAATGATTTTTAGAATTGTCAGGAAATGAATAAAAGAGGGTTCTCCCTCCTTGTATGGGGGTTTCATCTAATAGCTGGTATCTCCAATTAACAAATTGACGTCAGTTTTTCATGCGTCAGTCTTCTTATTAATCATGTATTTCATAATAACATTTTCAAAGTAGCCGAGTGGATCTGCAGACTACTTTAACAATGTTATGATGAGATTCACTGTCAATAACAGGACAGATGCATGAAAATTTGCAGATACACTTGGCTATTGCTTCGTGGAACTACAGCTACTTTGACAATGTTAAGGCAAAATTCAATATCAATAACAGGACAGGTGCACGAGAAACTGATGTCAACTTGTTTTTACCATAACCAATTAGCAAATTGTCCGCTCGCTTGTTGATGCTTCGCATAAATTATAAATTCATGTGTCTGTCCGCTTCTTGACAATGAAAATTAGCCAATGAACGTGCAAGAGTTCCTGCAGTCATTGTAAAGAGATAAAATGAATTTTTGATGCTTTGCATAAATTATAAATTTGTGTCTGTCAGCTTCTTGACAATGAAAATTAGCCAATGAACATGCAAGAGCTCCTGCAGTCATTGTAAAAAGATAAATTGAATTTTATTTCACAATACAAGCAGTAACTTCAATGTCACAAAACTCAAGCTGAGAAGGTATTCTTTGTGTAAATGAACCACTTACGAAAGAACATGTTAAACAGTGTGTTGTGAAGACAACAAACGGTATTTCGGTTTAGAAAACTCACGGTTTAATTTCACGGTTTCTTTAGTTTTACATTTTCATCTCGACTCTAGCGACGACTCCGACAACTACCTCGAAAACCTGACCGCGTGCGAATTACAAAATAAGAGTAACTGTCAATCAAAAAAGTGAAATCTGATCACTCCAAAACCTACGCGTACAATTGCGTGACGCGTGACTCAAAATGTCTTTTGTCCACAGTGCATCAGAAAGTCTTAATTTATCAAGAAAATTTTTGATGTCGTAGGAAAGAGGAGTTCACATACCTCATGCAGTTGTAAATAGTTATGTTTATACTGTATGTAGATGTATATATATAATGTACAATGTAGGTGTAGAAAGAAATACACTTTTCACAAATATGATTAAATATACATATATACATTTACATCTTTTTCATAAGAGTGCATATTAAAGTGATCAAAGTATGACTTTGTAGTTGAAGTAACATGCCCCGTGCAGTATGTGGTTTTGCTGTGGTTACTTGACAGAAGTGATGTGATGTAATCTTGAGAGATTGTTCAGTAAGCTGTATTGTTCATCTCAGGAGAACTGTAAGACACTGCAGTTGTACACACATCCTCTCTAAATGATGCTTCTGAGTGAAGACTGTTTGAAGAGAAGGGGAAAAAAGGAACATGAATTTTGAAATCACAACAGTACTACAATGATAGTTCTATGACAAACAGGTCAACTAAATGGATTTAGTAAAATAAATAGTAATAACTGGTGATACGTTTCTTAGGAAGGGCAATGGTTAGGGGGTTATATTGAGAAGAAGTGAATGTAATACTAACCTGTTGATACTGGACAATGACTCACATTTCATAGGCCAGTTCTTGACTGGCTATCAAAATGAAAAACATACTTTGTTTCTTTTGTTATTATTACGAAAATTATCGCTATAATTACTATAAACTGTTAAGTTATTGTTGCAGTTATATTAAAGCAATCTTGTCATTTGTGTAACCTGTTTCAAATATGAATTTATACATGTATGTTAGCTAATTTTCATAATATTGACAATGGTGTACAATGTACAGACTTGCCTTGCGACCAAGATTCTAGTTGACTGAGTTTTTAAGCATTATTTGTGTCACCAGTGTATCAATTTCTATTTTTTGTCCTTAATTCTGTCTGAATTTATATCAAAAAATAATCAGTTTATAGCACTATGAAATGAGGCCCATACTGCTTTATAATCTGTGAAGTCTCTGAAACACCTGCTTGTATCTTTAAGTGAGATATGTTTGTAAATATGTGATCAATTAATGTTCTATTGTCAGTTGTGTATGTTGTTATCAACTGTTTGTAACATCTATCTCTAACAGGTAAATTCCACAAAGGTTGCCTGTCTGCCTCAATAAGCCAATTTACATTAAAGTCTCCAATGATAATGTTGTTCTCTGTCGAAATGGTATCTAACACTTCAGAGACTGCTTGACAAAGTTGTCTTATGGGAATTTTGGGAGAGCGATAAATGCCTAAGACTGTACAGTACTCACAAATTGTGACTTTAATCGCAGTTATTTCAATACTATGTACATCGTGACAGTGGGGATATCCAGGAGAATATGGGATTTTGCTGTACACAGCTCTACCACCAAAAGGTCTTGATCCAAGACTATGTGGATTATCATTTCGAAAGAGATTGTAACCAACTATGTTATATTTGTCACAAGAATCTTGGGAAATAACTCTTGTTTCTGCAAAATATTGATATCAGAACTTGAATAGTTCAAGTTTTTACGTATGTCTTGTATGTGTCTATTCAGTGATCTTGTATTCAGGTAACAGATTTTTAGAATTTAACTTGTTATGTCATAAAGCGATGAAATACAAAGCTTAAGTTTGGCAGTTGTTCTTAATCGCTCCATTTCTTTGGAGCTATGGATAGCAATTTTGTCTTCACAGAGATCAGTTATATATAAGCCTTCAAAGGTGGTAACTCTACTTAGTGCGACATAGTGTACATGTGGAATGGTTCTCTTAAGTTGAAAACAATTATAGTTTCAGTATCTCCCTGTGATCTATGAACTGTTTTTGCTGCTGCAGGGCATAATGGAAACTGTTTTCTAACAACTTGAGCTGCTTTGTTTTTACCAACAAAAAATTGTATGGTAGCTGGTTTTACTGGGGCCCATGCATGGTCAATTCCTTGGGTATGTAGATGTTTGTTCTTGTAGGGTCCACTTTATTGAATATTGCAGGCCCTGGATTTTCCTCCACATCATTTGCCAACCTTAACAACAATGGTAGGTAAACATTATAGTACATAGATTGGGTAAACCAAAACACTACTTCATTCCACATTTTGTATTGTCCAAAAACTTGTTTCAATGTTGGTAAATAAAAGACTCTCGACTTTCATGTAAAACATCATTAGGATTATATTCCAAAAACGATCCTTGAAACGCGACAAAGCGTCTTTTTTTAAGGAAATTGTCATGAGAGCTGAATTTTGATCGGTGTTGTTCAACAGAGATTCCCATATTACTTACTTCTGACGAAATTGTGGGCTAACAGACTCTTGTCAACTGTGTGTGGCTCGTCCAATTGGATTCAACAGTATAACAACAGCGAGGTCAACACAAGCACTGCAGGATAATCTCTTTTTTTCTTTCAAGTAATTTCAGAGGCTTTCAAATACTTTCAGACAATTTCATAAATTCTCAGATATTCTCGAGCAGGTCTGCTGAGCAGATTCGAGCTGTTAAATGTTGGCTTGCGGGAGTCTAAAATGACTCCTAAGTTTCTATGTGGCACAACCTGCACCAGAGGTCCAGACTGTGAAATGTTGGCCTGTGAGAACACAACTCCTTGCCATAACCTGCACTTAGAAGAGAAGCCGACTATAGGAAAGTCGGCGTGTGAAGTCTACGCAACGACATTAAACGAATTACTAGATAAAGATTGATCTTTGACAACGTGTTTCACCCCTAAATACACAATGGTCGCTTACTAAAGCTTTGAACCTTGGTAAAGAGTTGTTTCCATATCTCAAAGTGCCCTTGGATGTGAGGTGCCTGGGAATGAAATTAAATCACTGGAGCATAATTAGCGCCAAACTACCAACGATTTACGACTCCGAACGTTCCCTGTTCTTCCTATACATGAATTTTATGTCTACTTCGTGTGTGTTTTGAGTCAAGAGTAAACATCTGGCTTAGTAAAAATCACATCCAGCATATTTCTGTCACTTAAGGTCTATTTTCGCCAGTAAAAAAAGAAATCCAAGACATTAAACCTCAAGGGCGGTTTCAGCTATGGAAACGAGTAGCTACACGACGGACTTGCTTTGTTTCCATAGCTCAAACTGCCCTTGTGCCATTCCAAAATCGGTTTCCGGTTCCGTTATTGGAAAAATATTTTGTGCTTTCTTTCAAATTCACCACAAAACAATAATCTGATGTCTTAGTATCTTTAGTGGAGTATATTTGGTCAATGGCGGGCGATGCAGATGTTGCATCTCATTTGTCAGAAAGTTTTGATGTACATTCATCCAGCAAGTCCACCTACGTTTACCAATCTTAAAATATCATGTATCTCTGAAAAAGTTGTGGCTACCGCCAGTTTATTCTGGATTCCAAAAGCTTTTGCGTGAGTCTACTTCTCATCAGAAACCTTTTACCATTATGAAACAGCATTTGGCAGGAGTTGATGATGGCTGTACAAGAAGGACTGGTTCCCATGCCGTCATAGACTTTTACATGACCGTTAGCACATCCTATTGTGCTTAAACAAACCCAATGGCCACCAGTGTTGATTATCTGGACAAATTGCGTGACAGCTGGGGTCACCAGATCTCCACTTAGAATATCAGGATCATTCAGGCCATCAAGGTGAGGTAACTGTGTCTTAAGTAGCTGTTTAGCAGCATGGATTTCTGAGTCCATCAGCCAACCATTGGGGTTTGCTATGTTGGATTTGCTACCCTGGTAGAAGGTGAAGTGGGTGTCGTCAACAATGGTGTCTGAAAATTTTATCCACTGCTGTGGATCTGGTGAATTGTCATCTACTACTATAAATGCTGTTGAGTTCATCTTTGGTTCTTGAATATTTTCTTACTGGTGAAGGGGTGGCTTTGTCACCGCAGTCATCAGATCGCATTTTCTTTGCTGCAGGCTGATTTTGACTGTCTTCTTCTGGAGTTTGGGTAGCTTTGGGGGGGCTCACTGGTAGTCCGGCATGGCTGTAAGGGATGTAGGCTTTTGATGGTTCTGCAAGTTCAGGAACGAAAGACACATGGTGAGTCTTCTTCATTGTGCCAGCCTTATCACCAACCCTTCCAGAGTACTTATTTCTCTTTCCTTTTCTTTGAGGGAGGGGGTTTGCTTTTGCCTGGGCTGTGGACGATGGTGTAAATGACTGCTGTTGGTCTTCCTGGTGAGACTCTTTATTTTCAAGAGCAATGCTATCTTCTGTTGGTAAAAACTGTTGTAGCTCGAGCAGGGCTGAGAAAAATGTGGCTTATAAAGCAGTTAAAGGTTCCTCCTCATGCACAAGAAAAGTAAAATTTCTAGGGTGATTGAGAACCTCCCTGCATTTGGCAGCCTGAGTGCGTGATGTTTTTTTGTTTGGTGGGAAGGGGAACAATGCTATGACCATTTTCTCTTATCTCGTATGGGCACACTGGCATCTCTAGATTTGTGATACAGGTAGTTTGGTCATCTGCAGCATCATGCTTTGGGTGCAACTTCTTCATAACGTGGCCATCAAGGAGCAACATTGGTGATTCTCGGTACTTGGTTAGAAGGGAAGTCCAGTCCCAGCCAGGCACATGATGATAAATGGCCAGGAAATGCTTGCGGGGTAAATAGGTTTGGAGCTAATCAGGGTAATTGCAATTTGGCATGCTGGATTGGTCAGCAAATTTGATGCTGTAAACCACATTCTGCTCCATTTGGCTGTTCACCTTAAACTCCCCCAACAAAGAATCTACCACAGTGATGTCATTGGCTGGGATGCTTTGAGCAGCATCCAACCTCTTCATGCAGTGGTTTACCAGATGCCGAGGCCTATCTACAAGAAATTGTGGAATGCTGTGGCTGTATTGCCGGTACATGGAACAGTATTGCACATTCCTCTCTAGGTATCTGAAGGTAAAACAGTTTATTTTGAGTGACGCTAACATCATTTGTGGCATTTTGAGGAAAGTTCTAGCATTACAGTAGGCTTCCTACCAACCGACTGAGTGCACTAGTTTTAATTTTTTAATGTCTGAGCTCTTCAGTTGCTCAACCGCAGTGTGGCATTGGTCTTGCATCTTTGCCCTTGCAACCCTTCGAAGACGACACAACACTTCATCTTTGTAATTGCAGACACTGTTGACCCACCTCTCCCATGCCTGTTCATGGTAGAATTCACAAAGAAAAACTTGGCAACCTGTCCAAAAAGAATAAGAAGGGATGTTTCAAAATGTTATGTCAAGCTGAAATGCATGTACATCTTTAACGTAAATAGTCAGTTTTCCCATTAGGAATTTTCCCTTATCAAAGTGATACCAACCAATTATTCTTTTAATCCCCAGGAATATTGGGAATTAAAGTGTTTTCAGTACACATTTAGTATGCACGGATGAAAGGTTAACACTTAGTGATCAAACTTAAGAATCACGTGCACCTTCATTGCAAGTATTGACAATTCATGTGAAAGTCCAGAATTTCACAACAATAGCATTTTTAACTGGTACCTGGAAATGTCTCCTCTTTAGCATGGACTTCCTCTTCACTGAAATCAGTCATGAAATATGCAGGTTGCTAGTCTGGGTTCCACTCTTTTTTGATCTCCAGAGCTTCCTTGGTGGTTTCAGTTCCTTCATCTTGCATAACAAATGTGGCCACGACCTGGTAATTGACATTTGTCTTTACTGCCAGGAAGAAAAGAGGTAGAGAATACCTGGTTGTCTTACAGATGGCATACAGAAGACAAATGTCATTACCATATTTGCCCAATAGACGTCTTTGCCACGATGTTTGATGGACAAGGAGGAATTTCTGCCACGAGAGGGGAGATGTAAGTTTGATTCCCTCTGCATCATTATCTTCTTCAACAGAGTCCTTCTCAGGAGCCTCTTCACAAATATCGTTGTATTTGCGAAAGAAGTATTTGTCATTCGGATTTTGTTCTTGCCACTCTTTCATTTTAGATTCAGCATTGGTTTGATTTCAGTTGGAAAATCTGCTTTTCACCATAGCCCGGTACATGTGATTATAGAGATCTTTCTTTGTTGGACAATACTGCCTGCTTGTTGAAGGTGGCATTTCTCTTCCTGGGAACAGCTCACTCCTGACATACTCTCTCAAATGTCTCCTCATTTCTTCCACACTAGTTACGCCTCTGTTAACCTAGTTATGTATTCTAGCCACAACTCTCATGCCCAATGAATACCACCAGCCTGTGATAGAATAACATTTTGGCTTTAGTTTTCTTTCTTTTTGATAAGCAGTCAAATAATTGGGAGAGACACCATTCTAGCTTACCCTGCATGCGCCAGGGAGCTGGAGGTGGGGATGGGGATCTCGTAGTCAGTTTAGCAGCATTGTACTCTTTTTGAGGATCCATCTTACAATATTAGCATATCTGTAGAGTTATTTAACACTTTATTTCAAAATGGTACCTCTCCAGTAATGTGAAACTTGTGATCCTTGGCCTCTGGTAGCTCTATGTAAAACCACTGCTCTCCGGTTAAGTCCTTGTGCTCTAGAAAGTACTCTCTGAGTCTCTCAGATGCTTTTCTTCTCCTTTTGAGAGAATCAGTGCTTATCTGGTAGACGCAAAGTAAAAAAAAGTAAAATCAACTTGGCTGTCAACTCGACAGGTTTAAACTCCTTTTAGTAACGTTGAGATCCCTAGAAGGCAACTAATTTGCAAGTGTGCTATATATGCGGCTGTTAATAATCAACTCAACCTCTGAATTCAAATCCATTACATATTCGTGACTAATTGAGCAATTGTTTTTTAAATACTACATATCTCTTCCCACATTCTTACTATACACATCTATAAAGTGGTTACCTGAAATTGTGGAAATTTCATGATCTCTCTGACAATTATTTGTGCAGGGTAGTCCATTTTTTCGTATCCTGTACCATTTTATTTGTGCGCTTGGTATAGTGGTGGTCTCCGTCCTTTTCAGTGCATGTGGAAAAAAAAAGGGGGCAAAAGAAAAGATAAAAAATTTATTAGCTATGATTTTTTAAAAGCTATTTGCAGTTAATTAATCTTTTTTACTACAAAGGGTTTTTTTGGAGTAGTAGGGGAGGGGGTATTGGTGCCTTATTATTACTCAGTTTATACTGTACATAGGGGACTATATTTTGCAATCCTTTGTATAATCAACTATATTCTCTAGCCAGACCATTGAAAAGGTATGGAACAAAACTTTGACATACCAAACCCTCTATACAATGAAGCAATTTCCAAAGTAGCACTTTGAGGACTTCCACTGTACTCTGAATTTTTTACTTGAGGAAATGTATTGATATGTTAACACCAGTTCTTGTCTTTTTAGTACTAGTTAGTTTAGTACCAAAAAATAAGTGTTTTGAATTATTTTTAAATGTTCCTTTTTGGATATTAGTGTTCCTTGCAGAAGTACAACTTACAACCGATGACATATGAGTTAGAACAAGAACAAATGACACTTGAATAAAGTATTCAAATACTATTTACTTGTCAATGATTATTTCTTGTTTTATTTCTGTTTAAATGAAGATGGGTGTTGTTTATCACCCCCTCCTCCCCCCCCCAAAAACAAAATTGAAGCATTTTTGGAAAATTTTATTATGATTAATGATTACTGAGTAAACCATACCTGCAGTTTCTTTTCTTGTCTCTTTTGTTTCCAAGCTTTCTTCTTGTCTTCTCCATTTCGACACTCAAAAATTTTTTGCCCCAAAACAAAATATGGTATGCCATCAAATTTCAATCTTTGGTCCTCCCACATGACTTTGTGTATAGCTGATGGGTCTAACACAGAACTATAATTTAGTATCTGCCAACAAGTGATTTTGTCACCGGGTATTCTTATCACTCATGATGTGAATTCTAACCTAGTATTGTAAAGATCATATTAGAGAGTTTGTTGAAATATATACAAGGTCTGTTAAGCCCACAGGGGGCTCATGGAATTTCAGGCCTCATTGATGAGGGGTTAATTTGAAGGGGAGTAATACAGAGGGGAGGAACATGGAGGGAAAGGGTGGTTGGGAGCTTCCATTGTGATTTAAAAACTAGCAATTCATCTTAAAATACATGTTTTTGCTGAAAGAAAATTTAAATATAACAGATTGATTGGTGATGCATTGTGTTGTTCCTTTTCCTGGTGCCTTTAAAGAACTAGACCAACTGAGGATTTAGTTGGTCCCCTTTTATAGTAAATAGATGGGAAAATAACACAGAATTTGGCTTAGTTGTACCGTCAGACTTACCAATACTCCCAAAGTTGTCATCCACCTCTCAAAGAGTGAACGATGAGTTTGTACACAACTCCCATTCTTTGACAATTTTGTCGATCTTGTAAGATTGGTAATGCACCAGTTAATGTAAACCTGGCCGGTACATCGCGGGGCATTTGACAAGCACTCACTTCTGAAGTTGCAAAATGCCCCGCACCCCAAGGTCAGGTTTTTCCTCTAATTGAAGCTAACGACCCCACTCACATCCCCTGCTCTTGTTGAATGAAAGACACAGGCTAATTTTAAATGGTTTAAACTTTATTTGTCACGTAACACACGTCACCGCATACAATGTTTTTCAAATGGTATAAAATGTTTGTGGTGTCTTTATAGTCTACTGTTAACATTTAAGAGAAATATTAAATTCAATGTGCTAGTAGAAGAGGGTTAAGTGTTAGTAAATGCCGAATTAGCGATTCTCGACCCAGTCCACCTCGGTGGAAAATACCCTGGTCCACTCCCCCGCTGTTCTTGGATGACGTGCAAAAGAGGTCAAAGTCCCCGATACCGGAACCAGAAACCGATTTTGGAATGGCACAAGGGCGGTTTGAGCTATGGAAACAAAGCAAGTCCGTCGTGCAGCTACTCGTTTCCATAGCTGAAACCGCCCTTTAGGTTTAATGTCTTTGATTTCTTTTTTTACTGGCGAAAATAAAACCTTAAGCGACAGAAATATGTTGGATGTGATGGTTACAAAGCCAGATGTTTACTCTTGACTCAAAACACACACGAAGTAGAGATAAAATTCGTGCACAGGAAGAACAGGGAACGTTCAGAGTTGTAAATCGTCGGTAGTTCGGCGCTAATTATATTCCAGTGATTAATTTCATCCCCAGGCACCTCACGTCCAAGGGCACTTTGAGATATGGAAACAAGTCTTTACCTTGAACCTTACGTAAAATAGCTGAGGGTAGACTAGAACCTATCCTCGACGATAGTAAACCACGTGACAAGCGCTCTGTTTACCGTGACAAATCCAGCCAGGAATAAATATCTTAGATCATGAAGTTGCATGGTTTACAATTCGTGTAAGCCACACAAAAACGGATTGCACAAAGAACACATGAGTCAGCTGCGTTAATCCCAAAAGAAGAACATGATCCAGGAACGTTTATTACAACTTAATTTTTTCAACAGCCCACTGTTGAGTACATGTGTGAGGTCACATTCTTTAACATCTCCACGTAATCACGTATCAACAAAGTCATAGCTATGTATTGCGAAGACAAACGAACTCCAGGATGACAACACAATGATTTATTGAAAAATAATAACAGAAAGATAGTGTGGCGAGACACGATCAACACATTCAATGACGCACGGCGAATTCTAAATCCCAACAACCGACACAGTGTGAACTGCATGGTTTTTAATCCATAGAATCACTTGACAGCTGTCTCTCATTGTCTCCCAAAAAAGGCATAACACAAGGTAATGTCACGCAAAGTCACCCTCTTCTCAACACCGTGTTTACATGATTATATAATCAAATATGAAATATTTAAGTGGAACTGAACATAAACATATATTTATGCGAAATATAACCTAACATAATGCACTGAAAATATATAGATTTAGCCAAGCCTAAAAGCAGAGCTCTTGTTAGTTTCTTTTCCAGCCCTTCATTATAATCACTCACTGCGCTGGACTGGAGTGACGTCCTCAATGAGGTGGACATAAACAAGGCGGTCGAGGTGCTTGAGGTAAAGATTCTTGCAGTGATGAATAAGTTTATGCCGCAAAAATCTGTACGCATGTCATCGCGTGACCCAGTTTGGATGTCCCCATTAGTCAAGTGTATGCTGAGGAGTAAGTCCCATATATCTTCAAAGGATAAGGAACGCTGTCTTTATTTAATAAGCGCATTTCTGAGCTGATAACCGAGAACAGAAGAAAACTGGCTGCCATTGGTAGCGGTGAGTGGTGGAAGGGCGTGGACGCCCTATCGCAGCGTCGCAGGTCATCGTTGATAAATTTGGACAAGAACTCTCTAGTTCGTCTGAACGACTACTTCGCCAACCTGTGCTATGATGACACTTACGTTAGACCTAGTGATATGGATATCCCGGACAGTGTAAAGCCCCCGAAAATATCTGAGCGGTGTGTCTGGAATACCTTAGTTCATGTAAAGAAAACCGCAACG
Organism: Pocillopora verrucosa; assembly: GCF_036669915.1. Classification (NCBI taxonomy): domain Eukaryota; kingdom Metazoa; phylum Cnidaria; class Anthozoa; order Scleractinia; family Pocilloporidae; genus Pocillopora; species Pocillopora verrucosa. The sequence continues at coordinate 13,791,275 of NC_089319.1, read as the reverse complement.
GGACCAGACGACCTCCCGTACTGGATCTGGAAAGACTGTGCTGAGCTACTCACACCAATCGTCACTCACGTTTGGAATCTGTCGCTGTCTACTCATACATGGCCAGACTCCTGGAAAAGGGCAAATGTTAACCCTCTCCCCAAAGTGAATATGCCTATAGAGGACTCGGACTACCGTGGTATTAATGTTACTCCCGTTATTGCCCGGTTGTTTGAGAAGGTCGTGTATCGTACACAAGCACAGTCAGTCATTGAGAGCAACCTGAGCCACACCCAATTTGCATATAGGCAGGCGGGTAGTTGTACAAATGCCTTGCTCGCTATCCAGCACCAGACATACAAGTATTTAGATAGTAGTGACTATAGCGCAGTGCGAATTTTTACCATGGACTTCAGTAAGGCTTTCGATTTTGTGAACCATGCTATTTTGTCTGCCAAACTGAAACAGCTACCTCTAAATCCGTACATTATCAATTGGTATCATAGTTTCCTCTATGCAAGACAACAGCGTGTTGTTAGTTATAATTTTTTAGGACAGTGGAAACTTGTCAATAGAGGAACCACACAAGGTAGTGTAAGCGGACCGTATCTTTTTAATATATTTTTGAACGATTTGGAGATTTTTTTTAATGGTTGCCCTGTGCTTTTTAAATATGCCGATGATTCCACTATTCTTTCGCCTATTACTAGGAATAGTGACCTGTCTGCCGACTTAGTAGGACAGTTCTTAACATGGTGTAAAGACAATAGAATGGTCTGCAACCCTTGCAAATGTAAAGAGCTGGTTGTTAGAAAGAAAAATCATAATGTACTCTACTCTCCAATTAATAATATTCCCCAATGTAATAGCTTCGTTTTATTAGGAGTAACTTTACAGAGTGATGGAAAATTTGATGAGCATGTAAGAACTAAGCTTGTCAAAGCAAACAAGTGTTTACACGTCCTACGAACATTGAGAAAGGAACATTACTCTCAGGCAGAGATTGATCATCTTTTTATATCGATTGTTTTGGCTAATTTTAGCTATGCACTTTCAGTCTATGGGGCATCTGAGTCCAATCTTACGGTTGTACAAAAATTTTTAGACCGATGTCATGAACGCGGTTTTATCTCATTTCCAGTTTTTATCAAGAACCTTTTAAACAAACAAGACAGAAATATTTTGAAGAAACTAAAATCAACGGATTGGCCCCCCCTGAAAGATATCATTCCTGTCCAAAAGACATATCTACACAATCTCAGGAAAAAAGGCTGCGCGCGCCCGAAAATTAATACACAGCGCTTTATGAACACATTTGTAAATAGGTTGATATTTAAGCTCCATTTATTGTAATGATATACTTTTTAATTCATAATATGTATGTAGATTTCTGTAGTTTTTTCAATTCATTGTAACATAAGATATGTAGTTTTATCTTATGATGGAATAAAGACTTATTATTAAGACTTATTATTATAGTAAATAGATACTGTAATAAAACTCGTCAGCACAGGCTATAGAAGAGCTTCTTCAAAGGGATAAGAGACCAGACGAGCTCTGGAACCTGGGGACGATGTTCTCAAAACATGCATGCTTGTCAGCAGTATCTTCAAACCGCTTAGGACCTATACTGTTGTTCCTGATGTTGTGAGCAACTATTAGAAGAGAGGGAATGTCATCTTCTTCAGATGAAGTGTATTATGACAGCATCAGTTGAAATTATATTCTATTGTGTGTGACTTATAAATTCGGTTTGGGAAAATGAGCCAAAATTGAAAGAAACAACTGTAAACAACTTTTTGTTAAGACATCACTAATCAAGTGGAGTGTATACACGTGAGCAAAGTGAGTCAGTAAAACAATACGCCAGAATCGGATAGGTTTCTTATATCTTCTCTTGAAGTTGCAAGATATGACTGCTTGCCCCACTGTTGTTCTCTAACGTTTTAACCTCCTCTGTTTAGCGTAGAAAATTAAAAGGAAAGTAATTTTCAACTTGTGTTTGAACCTGTAATTTTTTAAAAACGTTTTTGCTTTCGGCTATTGTTTCCTGATTGTCCTCTGTCTGGAAATACACGATGTCTTTTTCTGATATTTTCTGTTATTTAATTCGGTAACCTCTAGTGTGACTGCATATAATGTGGATGTCTCCACGAAAATGTGAGATAATACCTGGATTTCATTTCCACATCACAGAAATCAATTCCAAACATCAATCAAGTTTTCCCTTTAGTTTAAAAGTTGAGTTGATGTTGTTATTGGCTATATTAGATAGGTTGAAAAGGTTTAAGATGGTATTTTCTCGTGTTTGCCATTAATTGAATTTACTGGAAGTTAGAGTTTTTGCAACATGTTAACATGAAACAAAGCAATAAATTTTATTGATATATAAAAAGTTTTCAGTCATTTGACTGTCTAACCATTTTCCACAACTTGTAAACACCATTACAAAATGATTAATCAGGGGATGGAAAATTTGTGGCATACATGCCATGATTGAAATACCATGTCCATAATAAGCTAACAGGATCGATGAAGGTGTATTTGGGAATAGGCTCTCTTGCCTGTATCATTAATCTGCTTATTGCTCCTGTTAGCAATGTTTTGATGAGGTTAGGCTATCAGGGCAAAGAAACTGAGGATTTTAGTAAGCAGTGACTTTTTTCAAACCTGGAAACTATTATTGTGAAAGCCACACTTGTGCCTGATAACTCATTTTTAATCTGATAAAGTAGTTTTAAGAAGGAGACAATATTTTATTATATAAATTTGATGTACAGGCTGTGCACAAAACTTTAATTTGACTGAAATTTTATACCCAATACCAATCCCTACACGTAATAAAATGTTAGGAAGATCGGAGGAAAAAATAATGTGCCATACATCTGCAAGATTTCATGTAATTACTTTAATTACATGAATATTGACTGATACTAGGAGATCTAAGAATATTCAAAAGAAAAGAAAAGAAAATTTGGTTGAAGTTAGAATTCTGCTTAGGCTGGATAAACAAGATTCTTAGAAAAAGAAATGTGAATGAAAGTGATCCTCGCAGTGATGTGCACTACTTAGGCAGTAGTGAAAATAAGGCCTGAAAAAAATTTCAGGCCTGTACGGGATTTGAACCCATGACCTCTGCGATACCGCAGAGGTCATGGGTTCAAATCCCGTACAGGCCTGAAATTTTTTTCAGGCCTTATTTTCACTACTGCCTAAGTAGTGCATATCACTGCGAGGATCACTTTCATTCATGTCTTTATCCGCAGTTCAAATATATGACTTTCATATATTCTTAACCGTAAAAAGAAATGTGTAGTAATGAAAAAGCTAAGCAAACTTTTTACAGCACCTGCCTGTACCTTTATGGCACGTAGTAAAGTCATTCAAGGTAGACATAATCCCTCATTTATATGTTGAAAACACATGCAGATTCCCTCTAAACCTGTAGTTCAAGCCTGTGATGACTTTGAAATTTTGAAGCACACCTCAAAAGGAGAACAAAGAAATTTCAAGTTTCTATTTATTCAGTTTACATGTTGGTTAGTGAGGTAAAATTGAGTCAAACATTCATAATGGCAAACTTCAAACAATGACTGAAATCTTACGTTAAGATCAACTACATTAGAAAACCGTTCAATGTCTCTTAATTAAGTGTTCAGGCCTTTTCATAGTCCCTGTATCTAAGGTGATTTCTCTGCTTCCTGCTGGATCACCTGAGGCCCTCCTGGTTGTGCTGCTGCCTCGATGCCCTGTCACACGCCTCCTTGTCCTGGGAGTTCTCCCTGAGTCTGGGAGGTAACTTCTGTCTTTTTCTGGGACGTCTACAATGCCCTCCTGGTTTTCCTGCTGTGTAGTTGTACAGCTAGATACATCCTCACTCTTGTCTTGCACTGGTCCCTGGAACCAATCTGCGTGTTCTATCCCAGAGTACTTCCAAAAGCGGTCTCTGTGTACCACTTCAGGCTTTTTCCAAGGGCCCCACTGAATCCTGTACACAACATCATTTAGCTGTTCCACAGCAACATATGGCCCCTTCCATGGCCGTCTCAGTTTTGGCGAGATTCCCTTCTTTCTTTGGGGATTGTGAAGCCATGCAAGATCCCCACTTCCAAAGGTAGATGCAACAATATGCATGTGTTACCGCCTCTTCATCCTCAGAGTACCTGCCTGCTGATGTACACGCGCAAAATTGTGAACAGTTTCCACAGACTCTCTCAACCTCTCAACATACTCAGGATAGCCTCTATCCTCAGGTTCTTCTTGTGGGCACCCAATTAGCAGGTCCAAGGGTACATGCAGTTCCCGTCCAAACATGAGCATTGCCAGGGTAAACTTTGTGGTTTCATGCACTGCTGAACAGTAAGACATGAGTAGTAGGGGCAGATGTCGATCCCAGTCCCTCTGGTGATCCTGGACAAATGTGGTGAGTTGGGCTTCTATAGTCCGGTTGTAGCGCTCCACCATGCCATTGGACTTTGGATGTAGTGCCATTGTCCTGGTCTTATGGGTCCTGAGCAGGGTGCGAACCTCCTGGAACACGGACGATTCGAAATTTTGGCCTTGGTCAGAGTGTAGCTCACCAGGGACACCAAACCAACTAAAGAACTGGGACACAAGGACATCAGCAACAGTGACCACTTCCTGATTTGGGAGTGCATACGCTTCAGGCCATTTACTAAAATAGTCCATCGCAATGAGGATGTACTTGTTACCTTGGTCGGTTTCTGGCCGAGGTCCCAGGACATCAATGGCAACACACTCCATGGGCTCCCCAACATTGTACAACTGCACCGGAGATCTTTGCTTTACCCTGGGGCCTTTTCTAGTATCAAAGAGGTTGCACCTTCGACACCATTCTTCAATGTCACAGTGGCAATGAATCCAGTAGAACCTTTCACTGACTTTAGCTAGAGTTTTGCAAACTCCTAGATGACCTCCTACAGGGCTATCATAGAGTTGCTTTAACACGTTGGTGCTGAGCCCTTTTGGCAGTACTAGCTGCCATGTGACCTTGCCAAGCTTGGTCAACTCCCACCAATGATACAGCACTCCCTCCTTAACAGCCAACGAGTCCCCTTGGGCCCAGTGAACCTTAGTGGTGAAGTTGAGATAGGTGATGCTTGCCCACTCTGGGCGTTTTCCAGCCTCCTTCCATCCTAAGATGTGATAAATAGTTTTTCTTTCCATCTGGTGGGTTCGGAACTGTGGTGGTGATAACTGCTCATCTTCAGGTTGATTGACATCTCTTACTTCCTTTCCCTCCCTCGGCAAGCTAGCAGATGGAGATTGAGGGCCTTCAGACACGTGGGCTTGTGTAACATTCACCACACAATCATTTGGCATGCCGATTGCATTCTCTGTTGCATGTTTTTCCTCTTGGTTCTGACAATTCTTGCAATTGGTGTCGAAGCATGGCCGATGCGACAAAACATCAGCATTCTGGTAGCTTCTCCCTGTGTGGTCTACAATACAAAAATCATAGGTTTGCAGCTTGTCCAGCCATCTTGCAATCTGACCCTCTGGATTCTTCAAGTTTAGTAGCCACTGGAGAGATGCGTGGTTGGTTCTTATGGTGAAGTTCTGCCATAGAGGAAGGGGTGGACATGATCAATTGCTTTGACAATAGCCAAAAGTTCCTGCCTGGTTGTGTAATAGTTACGTTCTGGTTTGCTTAGTGCCTGGCTGGCTTGGTGGACTTGAGACAGAACAGCACGAATACCAACATTGCTGGCATCTGTGTCTCACAAAAAGGGGTCCTCGCTCTCAGGATAGGCCAAGACTGGAGTGGATGCGAGGGCCTCTTTGAGGCAATGAAACGAACTATTGCATTCCTTTGTCCACGTAAACGGTTGGCCTTTCTCAGTCAGTTGGGGCGGACAGTGTCAGCAAAAGAAGGTTCTACATAGTCCAACATGAGGGGATGCAAGCAGCCTCAACTGTAAGTACTTTTTAGAAATACTAGGATATTATCCTAGCATTCCTAACATTTCAAGTTGCACAAGAGTGTCAAAATCCGTGTGTATGTCACAGAAATGTCACTAGACCTAAAGTACGCCAGATGAGGGCGAATAAATGTGAGAAGATAAATGAATTAATGCCTGATATCAAAATATCATCAGCTAATGCTTTTGTTTCACACGCAATCAATAGTACCTTTATTCCTCAGCCAGTTCTTTTGCGTTACATTGTAGATTATAAAGAGAAATATATCCACATGATAAAAGCCGCAGATAAAAACGTTTTATCAAAGTTTATAGAATGTCGTAATACAGGTTAGAGGAGGAAAAAAGATGACAGAAAAGTAGCACTTATCTTGACATATTATTGCACCATCAACAACTGCAAGAGATTATCTCTGCATGAGGAGATACCTACAGTTGAGGCCGCTTGCGTCCCCTCATGAAAGCTTCTAACATCTCTGATATTTTGCGGCTTTGGCCAGTTTGTGACAACCACAACTTTTTCAGGGTCTGTGGCAACCCCTTCCTCGCTTACGACATGGCCAAGGAACTTGACCCTGCACTGGAAGAGTGCACACTTCTTTGAGTTCAACTTCAGGTTGGCTGCCCTTAGCTGTGAGAAGATAAGGGTCAGACGTTGTAGCTCCAGTTCAAAGGTTTTTGCTTGTGCAATCATGTCATCTAGATAGACCAAACACCTCAGGTCGCCAAGGATATTGTCCATCAATGGCTCAAAAGTCATGGGTGCATTACATAGACTGAAAGCCATCACATTGAACTGCCACAGCCCATTACCTGCAGTGAAGGCAGTTTTCTCACGGTTCTGCTCTTCTACCTCCCCTTGCCAGTACCCACTTTTGAGGTCTAAGGTGGAGAACCAGCTTGAACCAGATAAGGCATTAAGAGTTGTATCTACCCGTGGTAAAGGATATGAGTCCTTCTTGGTCAGTTCGTTTAATGTCCAGTAGTCAATGCAAAATCTGGTACCACAATCCTTTTTCTTCACCAGGACCACTGGTGAAGCCCATGGGCTGGCAAAGGGTTCAATTATGCCTTGTGCACGCATCTCCTCAACAGCTTTGAATGCCCCCTCCCACTGTGCAATTGGCAACCTTCTAGGGTTTTGATGTACAGGGGGAGCATCACCGGTATTGATTTTGTGTTTCGTAACTCCTGTCTGGCTGAGATCATAAGGTCTGCTAGAGAAGATGTCTTCGAATTTGAGCCAAAAAAAACCTCTTTAGACAGGTGGCAGCTTATCAAATGATGTTTTACTTCATCATTGCATTCAGACAGTCGTACCAAACCACTTAAGCCACGCGATGAACCAAAGTTCATCATCAATGTCCTGAGACATAATGAACGTCTCGCTAATGAATGACTTCTTCCTGTACTTGTACTTGTTTCCAACACGATACAAGTTCGGGAGATCTAAAGGAACTCACTACAACTTTGTATATTCGATACAATTTCAATTTCCGTGTCAAAGGAGAAGCCTACTGTAAGTCGTGGGTGGTCAGCGGTTATGCTCGTGAGGTAAAGAATGGGTTTGTGACTTTCTCACTCAATTGAAAGACTCGCGTCACTCTTATGAAATGGTTGAATGGAATACAGACTTTGAGCAGTCTCTTATTTTTCTTAAAGATAGTGAGATCACGCGTATCCTGTGAGCATGGAGAAGCCGCGAGACTCGTATCTCGCATCTTTGCCGCTCCACGCTCTCAGAGTCGGGCTAAGACAAGGCACGTTATTTCCGGTGCGATACAAGAGGTTCAATGATTATCTCGATTATCTAAACACATTTATTTACGTGGTTAAGATTTGTTTTTAAATTTATGTACTGATGCCAGTTCTATTTGGAACGAAATGTATATGAAAGAAAAAAGAATACTAAGTAAAACAAAAGTTGTCTGCAACACGAAGCATGCCCTCGCATTAAGACTAAGAAAGCTAATGTTTATAATGATACTTTAATGCATATGTTCGAATGTTCCCAAAAATCTTCTGATAATCTGCCCGCACCCACCCCTCACCCCGCCCCTTGCCACTGAACCATACTGTTTTCACTCAGAAGCTGGTCTGCGGTCACGTTTATGAGGTAAGCAAACCGATCGATGCTTGGTCACCGTTCTTGTCGATCGGAAAATCAAAATTCCAGCGTGATATTGCCGTGAAGATGGAGCAGTTATGTTATTTGACTCATACTATACATTCGAGTCAAAGCTTGGGTGACACAGGTTATTTCTTGCCGTGGAATCGACAAGGGGAATTCGAACACTAGTTGTAGTGTTTGAATTGTTGAAAGAAATGGTCGCATGGGGATTGTAAGTTTAATGAACAATTTCAAATTTTGCCGCTTGAATTGAAAGTAAAGTTCATTTGAATTGCTTTCGTATGTATTTCTGACGGTTTTAGATTTACCTGCTCGATTTATATCGGTTATGCTTTATGTTGACAAGTCCCTCAAAATGGCGGCCAAACTTGGAGATTGCCGAAAATTAGGTAAGTTCACAGAGTTATAAAGTTCTCGTAAAGGTCGGGCCGCAAAGTTTTTTTCCGTAGTTACCCTTTCTATGGCACCTACTTCCTAGCTATCTTAGTTGGATCAGTTAAGAACGCCTCACTTTTTCAAAAATTTAGCTTGAATTTGATCGGTTTTGGCGTTTGTGATTTAGGCGAACCGATAAGGTGTCATTCAAGTCGTCCTTTTTCCTTGATCGACACGTGATGTTTACGAAAGTCGCCTCGATAGATAAAATAGAGTTAACATACATGGCTGTGGTATTTGTTTTTTGCTGAGTTCCATAGTTTTTTGTAAATTGTCCTCCAAAGTTGTATGAAATTAAAGTCTTGAAAAGTGTCACGACAAGCCTTCGCTCGAGTGAAATTTAATTTCCGTAAAACTCTGAAAAATAAAGAGATCTGATCAAACTGATTGTGGTTTTAGTATAGGTACATGAATGTCTTACAACACACGAGAAACGAGCGAAATCCGTGTCTCAAGCAAAATCGACCGGACCGCTCTTACAGAGACACTCTCTTAATGGTTGATTCAATTCCAAATTCTACAAACTTCATCACATTAATTGTATGGCAGATAATAAGGAGAATAACTAATGAAATCTTGAGAGTTAAGGGGGTAAGACACATATGGTAATCATATGTATCAGAAAGACAGCGAATAAATGTAACATACTCCAAGAAAGTGTTCTTATGTACAATGAAGTTTCAAATTAATTGAAATTAGATTGACTTCATAATTCAGATTTTAGTTAAAGAAATGTGTAATATCTCTTTACATGGATGAAAAGAGAATGCCATTTATAAATTTTAAAATAGAAAATGCCTCGAACTTAAAGATGGAATTTAAAAAAACTACCAGAAATATAGCATATCTATTCACTGAGATTTAATCATAAGCTGGCTCATAGAGATATAAAAGAGGCTTTGTGAAAAAAAAACCAGGGCAAAAAAATTGAAGATTCAGGAGAAGCATATGACATCAACTAGTTTACTGATGTTCTCACCTGAATTCATTCTGGAAAGAGAGCTCTGCAACACTTCTGTTTTATCTTTTCAGTCACTTCAATTAAAAACGTAAATTTGATTATTTGCAGGCAGGTTAAGGAGGAAATTACAATAAAATAAAGCAAAAGCATACTACATCTCTATGCTTCTTAATACAGCTACAATAGGTAAATTTAGGCAATTACCTACGTAATATTATGTAAACCGAGTGTAATATATGGTCATAAAAGAAATTTTATTCTAATTGTCCTCCTTGAAGGATGCCTTATGTATCAAATATATATAGTTCGGTACCTCCAGATTCATGAGCCAGGCTTTTGGGGCCATAAAATAATAAAACAATCAACGCAGTATGCCAGGCCAATTTATCGAGAGTCAACTAAGTATAGTTTCCTAAAATCGTATGGAAAGTTTAAAGTGTACTTCACTTGTGCCACATATACAGATTTATCATCCTTAACTACTGATTAAAATTTCTGGAGTGTGACTCAATGAATTCAAAAGAAAATATCCAAGTAGGTTACAGAAATGGTTCACGAATTGTAAACTGATAATGTGTTAACAAAACCCCCAAAATTATGGCGCCGATACAAATTTATCGTTCATAATCACTAATGAAATTCCAAGATTGTACCTCAATGAATTCAACAGAAAATATCCAGGAAGGTTACAGAAACGGATTCCCAAAGACTAGAATTGGACAACTGTATACAACAATTATTTTCGCTAACCATGTGCTTACCAGCATGCTTGTGAGCTCATATTGCCAAGAGCCCCGGTCTAATTACACAATCACAGCTCGGACACTTCTTGCCAAATTTTATGACTATTAATTTCAGAGATTGATTCTTCAGTTTCCAGCACTAGGAAAAATTTATCGTATAGCAACCATGTTCATCATAACCTGAGCATTAGGTACGCCTTGAGATGTCAAGCAGAGAAAGTGCAGCTCCATGTTTTGTGAGACAAACCATTTCTTGAAGTTCAAACAAATCAAGTAGAAAGCATGGTAACATAACGCTGAAAAGTACCATAAACAAACAAGGAAATTCACTCATCTTGTGGTAGGATTAACACCATTTTACCTGTCAGTTTGTTTGCACCACACATTTGCACTCAGTAATTTAGTTCTCAGATATTTGACGGGTTCTCACATGAAAATATTTTCAAAATCAAATTACCACGTCAGACTTAATGTAAACATGAGCATCACTGACTCAATCTCATTGTATTTCAACTTTGGGAACGGCTATCACTTCATTCTTGGAGTGAAACAACAAATCTTCGACAAAGCACGATTTTTCTAAATGAATAATTTAAACTATGTCATAGCTAACTGAAGAGAGAATGATAGAAACTTGCTCACGCAGTTTGCTGTCATTTTAAAACTTTCCAGTCAAGACATAATCCGTAAATTAACTTATTTTCCTTAGACACCACGACTGCATTAAACAATCCAAAAGGTAAGACAAGAAATAATTTTAAGAATATGAATATTTTGAAATGTTATTTGAGTGATGAACTGGTGTGAAGGTTTTAAAGCGATGGGTACAAAAGTCATTGTTTTACCGAAACATGATTTGAATTATAAACTGAAGCTAGTGTCAAATGAAGATTGTGAAAAAAAAATTTGAATTTTTCCTTAGCATGAGAGAAAACCCATGCTTATCTCCTCTTCTTTCTCGGAAGCTTTGTGGTTCGCTTCTCGTAGATTGTAGATAGTTTATTCTAATTAAAATCGCAGCCAAAAGCTGAATTAGATTAATCGTTGCAATAGTAAAATCTAATAAAAGTATGAGAAAAGTATAAGAAAAATGTACACAGATCAACTACAATTACTATACATGAATGTATTCATGAGTCTCTTCGTCTTAGCCAGAGGAAAATTAAATTTCCTCTTTCGTCTCAAATTGAGTTCACAGTTGTTCTGAGGAGGCAGGAGCCTATACAGTTTATGGTCTGAGTTACAGGTGATGGAATCAAAAAGCTTAGCTTGTGATAGACTGCCTGCATTGGGAGAGTGTCTCCAAGTTGGCTTGATTTAATGCGTCCGCTATATGGAACAAATGGAAAAATAATTTGTATGGCACGTTTCTGTAGCCGTTCTAACTCTACAGATAAACATGCAGGAAGCGTGTTGTGAAACACTGGGCATGTGTATTCCATTACTAGGTGGATACAAGTCCTGTAAAAGATTAGCAGATCTTTGGTGGGAATATTCGCTCTCTTCAGTTGTTTAAGAAAATATAATTGACTTGCAACTTTTTTACTTATTTCAGCAACATGACAGTTCCACCGAAGGTCGGAAGAAATGTTTAGCCCCAACAACTTAACAGTAGACACTACCTCTATTGCTTTCCCGTTGATAACAATTGGAGCAAAGTCCACGGCTGATTTAGCAAACTAACTCCGCAGCTCCTTATATTTCATTCATTTAGCTGGAACTGATTTTGAGTAGATTTAGCAATCAGTTCCTCCACATCAGATTGAATACGACTGCCTTCTTTCTTGTGAACACACTCTGCAATAGTTGTGTCATCCACCTATCTCCACAGATTCGTATTGCTGGTGTTGATGTTGGTGATCATAAGAATAAACAGCCACGGCCTGAGCTTGGTTCCCTGAGGCACCCCTGCCGGTACATTCCTCCATTCGGACAGGCAATCTTCTCCCAACTTGACTCTCTGTGTACGATCTGTAAGGAAGTCGATGATCCAAAAAGATACGCCAACTGGTATGTCCAAGGCGGACAGTTTCCCTGCGAGAAGCACATGGTCTATCAAGTCAAAAGCCTTCCGGTAATCGAATAAGATGACCCTGACAGTGGATCTTGTACTGTCTGTGTGTTTGGCCCAGGAGTGCACCGTACTGGTTAATGCATGTGTTGTAGAAGATTTTGGGATAGCCCCAAATTGGTTGTCTCCAATTGATGGTCGCAAGTATTCCGCAACAACAAACTCCTCTGCCACCTTAGAGAGAATGGACATTAACGAGATGGGAAGCAGGTGTTTATTTACATCTTTAATTGGTTTCTGCTTTGGGATCGGCACAGTATCAGAAGATTTCCAAGAAGGTGGTAAACGTCTTTCAGCAAAAGAACTGTTAATGATATCAGATATTGTATCAGAAAGGAGATCTGCATTTTCCTTTAGCAACCATGCTGGAACACCGTTGGGGCCGGACGCTTTCCTAAGATTGATCGACAGAAGCTGAAGGTAAACAGCATGCGTAGAAATGACAAATGGTTGCTTGGTGGAGTGGTCTTGCAACAGCTGGAAAGATTCAGCAGATAACGGTGTAAAGTCTTGCATTGGGGAGAGGAAAGTATCATTGATCAGGTTGGCCAGGTCTAAGGCACTGAGAGACTCCTCACTTATGTGTTGTAATGATCTCATTAGCTCTTCTGAGTCCCTAACGGCCGATGACATGCCGCTCAGTTTCTTAACTCCACTCCACCAAGCAGACGGTTTGCACTCCTTAAGCTGGCTAACTTTGGAGTCGTAGTACCACCACCTGCAGATCTTACGCTCATGGTTCACTCGGTTCCGCAGAAATCGAAAGATCGGCTGATTATTTTCTGCAAGTGCTCTTTGCTGCTGTCTGATTAGGTCTTTCAAACCTGGATTAATCCAGGGCGGATCTCTAGAGTGGATCGCTTTGGATTGTAGGGGCAGTACACTGTCCAGACCATGTTGGATTATTGACTGAAAAATTGACACTTTCTCTGCACAGCCATGTATGTTGCCCATGAGGGTGTACGCATCGACATCTTGGAGATAGGTGCGTATAGCAAGGCGATTGCTAGGTTTTAAGTCCCTTGTTTTGACTGTTGATCGTGAGTCCAGAAGCTGGGATCTATCCTTTGGCTGTACCTCTACGGACATGTGATCTGATAGACCGTGGGGAGGACGTTGGATGGGGCCCTTGTAGTACTCTCTCAGATTCGTTAGGACAAGCTCCAGTATTTTATTGCCTCGCATGGGGAATTTGACAATCTGTTTTAAATCAAAACTGTTCTGAAGACGCTTGGTGTTTAGCCAATTGAAATCTCCAACAATAATTAGACCACTGTTGGGAAAGCGCGATTCAATGGACAACAATCTCTGCCACGGATAATCTAAAATTCCAGGGTTATTGTTGTTTGGTGGATGATAGATTATTCCTAACACAATACAACTGAATCCCCTCGGGAGAAGAGTAGGTCGTAATTTTAACCAAAGCGCTTCAAAAGATGGGTCTTCTAAATCTTCCAGGATAGTTAAGTTGATATTGTGTCTAATGTATAAGCAAACTCCTCCACAAGTAATATCAACTCTGTTATTTGCTCACATGCTTCTCTTTGTTGATGATCCCTTTTTTGTTTGTTTTCTGGAGCTCTTTGTACTCCTTTCTCACCTTGCTCTTTGCTAAATATTCGCCGTTTTACTTATGCCTTTTCTTGCTTTCTTTGACTGCTCTGTCTCTCTCTTTCCAGCCTATTTTCACTCAAAACCCTTTCTCCATGAACTTGAATTATAACAATTTCCTTCGATTGACAAAGCTTTAGCTCTGCTGGTATTGTTGCTTTTTGTTGATTGAAAATTGCAAAACACTGAGAATTACTGTTCAACTACAACCTCACAAATTTGATTTCCCGTTCAAAATGCATGTTGCAAATTATTTGCCCACGTAGCCTCACATCTACAAGCCCTAACTGCGTGCCCGCCATATACTGCACTAAAGTTTGGCACTCGAGTATGCGCACTTCATTGTGATCTACTGGTGTCTTCTGGTGCACACTTATGGAGTATCCCAGTTGTGCATGCAATCGCACCTGTGCATTACCTTCTCCTTTGCCCTTTCATTATGTAATGGCTAACATAGTGCCTGAAATGCAGTTAGCCATGCATGCTAAGAGTAGCACCTTGTACAAACGCCTGTACGGTGTCAAGTCCAAATTTTTCAGCTTGATGGGTTATTACTATTTTGTATAATTATGGGGCTACACCACGCATGCTGTGAGCTCCGCTATGAAGAGGAACAAAAATTTGTAAACTGAGACTACACATTCTATCCAAGAATGTAATACCTGAATTTTTGCAACTTATATTTTATAGCTGCCCTAGTCATCAAGTCAGCTGTCATATCTGCTGTGGGACAATACTTGGTGACAACCTTACCAGTGTTCTACACTGTGCGAATGAAGTGATAGCAGACGTCAATATGCTTCGACCTCTTTCGATTCACAGAGTTTTTAGATAGTGCGATTGTACCCTGACTATCTTCAAGGATTACAACTCAAGCACATACCTCACTGATGTCGCTCAATGGCTGAGTGAGGTACAAACCCTCCCATGCTGCTGCTGCCAGTGCAATATACTCTGCCTCGTAAGACCACAACTGGTGGGGTACCTTGCACCTTCAGTCACGGATTGAGGGCTCCCCTCAGTTTCGTCTTCAGTCACAAGCTTCTCAGGCTGTTTACCTGGGACTTTCTCCGAGCTATTAGTACCAGATGCACTATAAATGTGACTTTTTTCAACCTGTTAGTTGGGAGGTTATGAACTCTGGATGATGACTTTATGTGACGTCATCAACTTTGTCGTTGCTGTTTGCAGTTGCACGCCAAATTTAGCTTACAAGTTGCGGATATTGACGCAGAGATTTCCTGCCAAATTTAAGTTGCAGACTGACTTTTTTGTTATTTAGAAATAGTTTTATCAACGTGTTGATTAAAATGCCGAAGTTCAGAGAGAACAGACAGTGCATCGCATATGCCTACAGAAAAGGAATTATCAACGAGAGGCAGTTTGTTTTGCTGTATGATGCCAATACTAAAAAAAAGCCCGGACTTTTCATATTGGAAGTATGATCGATTCGATTTAGACAAGCTGGGAAATGACCATTGCAAAGCTGAATTCCGATTTTGCAAAAATGACATCTTCAAGCTTGCTGAATATCTTCGATTACCAGATGAGATTGTTACTTACAATGGCCTGGTAGTTGGATTGATTCCTGCTTTATGTATCTATCTCAAGCACTTTATGTATCCTTGCCGTTATGGGGACATGGTTTCTCACTTTGTTACACCTTTTCCGGATGTTTGTATTATTACAAACCACATGATTGACTGGATCTATAGCAGATGGCATCACTTACTCTCAAGGTATAATCATGACCTGCTTTCCCTGGCAAATCTTATGTTGTATGCTGATGTGATATATCGATCAGGCGCAGCTTTGGAAAAATGCCGCGGGTTTATTGATGGAACAGTGCAGGCAGTGTGTAGGCCAGGAGAAAATCAGAGAGCCATTTATAATGGACATAAAAGAGTACATTCCATGAAATTCCAATCAGTAGCGTTGCCTAATGGGCTGGTTGGTCATTTATGTGGTCCAGTAGAAGGAAAACGTCATGACAGTGGTATGCTGGCCTCGTCTGGGCTTTTACAAGACCTGCAAAGATTTTCTAATTCACCAGCTACTGGTTTACCTATGTGTGTGTATGGCGACCTAGTATACCCTCTTAGAGCACACTTACAGGGACCTTACAAGGGAGCAGTGTAGACACTACATCAAGTAGAATTCAACAAATCTATGAGCAGTGCCCGTGTTTCAGTTGAATAGGTTTTTAATGATGTAATCAACTGTTTCAAATTTTTGGATTTTAAAAAGAACCTTAAAGTTGGTTTAAGTGCTGTGGGTAAAATGTACATAGTTTGTGCCTTGATGCAAAACGCCCACACTAATTATATGGTTCTGTTACCTGAGAGTACTTTGGTATCAATCCACCAGCTTTAGATGATTATTTTATTTAATTATTAGCAATGATAAAACGTTAAAGGGATTACACAAGCAAGGACATACATCAGGATACAGCTTCAAAATAAAACATTTCATGATTCATCAAATTTTGGACATTAGAAAGCACTGATGAATAACGGCTGTGTAAAAAAAGCTTGAACAATTTTTTTAAAACTCATTGGTAGTTAAATAGGGTAAACTTGGGCGGCAAAGCGAAAATCTAGCTATGTATGTATAATAAAAACAACAACAAAAATCAACTTAGTGAATTCAATGTCCCTTTTTCAAGGGTTCAAGTAGTGCTTGGCTTTGTTGTTGTTGTTGTTGTTGCTTCATAAACATTTGACACGTCATGTGGAACTGCTGTTTATTGTCCAACTGGTCTTCAAAAACTCATTAATAATTCATAAGCCCATTAACCTATCAAATGGTAGATAATACATCACGTGCAGTGACTTAATATCGATAAACCTCATACTTATTAGTATGCGGTGTTTTATCAGATATAAAGACACTGCACGTGACTTATGAATATTAATTAATTATCAACACAGAAACTGACACAACAAATGGTGGGAACATATTTAATGTTCTTTCAACAAATTTCACACAGTAAATTTACTTTTGCACCAAATTAATAGTACAGTTGTGAAATACACATCTGGAAAAATTCTCTATTCATTAGTACAGTAATCTGGTAAAGGCATATTAG
Organism: Pocillopora verrucosa; assembly: GCF_036669915.1. Lineage (NCBI taxonomy): Eukaryota > Metazoa > Cnidaria > Anthozoa > Scleractinia > Pocilloporidae > Pocillopora > Pocillopora verrucosa. Next base: position 13,774,314 of record NC_089319.1, on the reverse strand, counting down.
ACAATACATCATCTGAAACTTCGAATTCAATATCAGTTGGCAGAAGTGACTCCAACTCGTTTTCGCTAACCTCTGCGTTTGACCTTTTGCCAGTAGTCTCCCTATTTTCAGGGGGGCCTAAAATCTTGCTAACTTGGTGTTGTTGCTCAACACTGGACTTTTCGTATTTAAACAAGGTATTTGATCGATGACCTGTTCTCTCTCTAATTAACCTCTCCTCGACTGACTCTTGAAATAATCGGGTTGCGCATGTTACCCCTAAATTATGAGAAGTTTTCCTTGGCAAACCTGCTTTCTTGCATACTAATTTAATTCCTAATGTTTTTTCTCGTATGCTAATTTCTAACGTTCACAAAAGCATAATTGTTAGGAACTCCCTTGACACTCGCTTTTCCAAGAATGTTTTTGAAGCCGTTCAAAAAACTCGCAGCACGTGTTTTATCGGGTCAAAAACCACTCGGCTACGCCTCGTGGTTTTAAACCCGATAAAACACTCCTGCTCGTTTTTTAAATATTACTTGAAATTGCGTGGAGATTTCTTGATGTTATTGAAGCATCAGGTTTTGTTGCGCCAATGCCCCCTCTTCTTGTTTCTTTCTAAACTCTAGTTCTTCTTTCTTCAGCTCACATTCCTTCTCTGTTGCTTCTTTTGAATAATCCATCGTTTCATTTGGTGTATGTTTTCTTTTCTTCCGTGGTTGATCATCTCCTGCTCTTTTCTTTGTCTCTCTTTGGTGGAAGCTTTTTCTTTCGCTGTTTTATCAGAAATTTTCTCCGATTCTCTTTCTTGTTCTTCTTTTCTCTCGAGGTAATCCTCCATTATTACATGGATTTCTGATTTCTCTGACGAAATTCCAGATCCCTTTCACTTGTATCAATCCTTCATCTTAAAGTCTCTTTTCAGTAACCTTAGTCTGTCTGTGATCGACTTTTGTGACACATTGAAGAATGGCTCTTGTAACTGATTCAGGCTTTTAGCAATTTGGTCGAGGCAATTTCCTCTTTCACTTCCTAATTTGTATTTCTGCAGTTCGAACAGCATAACCTTTTTTCCCAATAAGACATTGTGTTCTTTTGTCCATTTCATTGCTGAGTTCCTGAAATAGCAGTCGATATCTAATCAAAGACAGTATATGTTAAAGGACTGAAATATCAAACTTAGACACGAGTATTCAATTGACAAATTTTTTCAGTATATCTGACTGAATCTTCGCATTGCTTGTGCTGCATCTTGTGACTACTCGAGAGTACTGAAAGAACATTTGTTTACTATTCAAAACTGATTTATAGCCAATTTATGGATAAAAACCTAGAACCTTTGAATGAAGAAGACTTGTTCCTTTTCCGGTTTATCTATCCTGGTATCTGAATTGAACTAAAAACGCCATTTTCCCTTTTTATTTATTCCCTTACTGTGTGTTTAAAGGGCTTGTGTCATTATTTTCGCAGTTTGACATCTATCCTGTTTAATACATGAGAACTATGACGTGAATAACATTCAATGAAGCAAAAAGCTGTTTCAGGAAAGCTCCTGTTAGTAGATTTGGAAGGTGTTTGCAGATTAAGTGTTAGATTCAGCAAATATTCCGAACAAAACGTACCTTTCAATGCGTTGTTGCTACAAAGACGACTTCAAAACAGAACAACACGCAAAATAATGCCACATCCAGTAGCGCATGCGCCTAAACTACTTGGTGTTGAGACTTCATCATCCTCTGGGAGGTCATGGATTTGTAAGCTCCCTAGTACCATATGCATTACACATGTCAGGAATAGTGTTATGCTGTAACAACATGAAATCCTCATCATTACATTACAGACTTCCTGTTTCAGTCTGCTTTTTATCAACACTGTTTAAAGGGAATTTAACCACCCTGCGCTTCATTAGCTTACCAATCTCTGGGAAATACACAAGGTAAGTATGTTTCCTTTGTTGTACCCCAGAAAAATCCCTTTAGTACAGCTAGGGTCTAGCTTCTCTTCTGCTTGTAGGCATAACACTCAAGCCCAATAACTCTCATGTTAGACAAGTTAGGTCTCTGACCTGTGCGAACAAAGTAAGGTGTTTGGTTTAGGTGATTGTTATAGCACCTATTTCGTGTGTACACCGCTGCCATAACAGCATATGACCACAACTCCTTAGCGAAACAGACTTGTATAAGCAGGCATCCTCACATTTCAAATAAGGTTCTCCTGTGCCACTTGGCTGTGCCGTTCTGGTGTGGTGAGTAGGGGGCAGAGGTACTGTACCTTATGCAATCCCTTCCAAGAAGTGCCTCAAATTTCCCAGAAGTTAACTCACCACCATCGTCTGATCTTATACATCTCACCTTACCATATGGGGCTGAATCCGCCAAAAATCTCTCTGTAGAAGCCATTGTATCACTTTTGTTCCTCAGAAGGAAGACAAATACTGCATCTGAAAAATCATCTGTAAAAGCCAATCAATATCTAAAGTCTTCTTTAGAGGCTGGATCAACAGGTCCAGCAAGATCAGTATCAACTAACTCTAGCAGAATAGTTGCACTTGCATCTGGCTTTCTGTTCCTCCTCTGTGTGAGTTTTCCTAGTATACATACATTACAATCACTAGGTTTGGTAGAGCTCATATGTCTAATGTATTTGCTCGTGTATAGGCTGCACTCGTGTGTAAGCTGCACCCCGACTTTTTACTATTTTTTTCTTGAAAAAGAATAATTTCGTGTTTTATCAAAATGGGAAAAGGCCTGGCAAGTGCCAAATACCGCCGAGATATATTTGTTTATATCACAAAATTCGTCACGTTAAATCATCTAACATAGCATGCCATCGATCGAACAATTTAAATGCAAACAACAATGGCTAGTGATTTCTTCAAAACAGTCTTAAATTTTAAAAAAGGTAAAAGAAAAGATACCTGCGTAATTTTTGCTAGATTTCTACTCGAAGTACACTAACATTTTGTTTTATATCCTCAAAAATGATCGCATGAAGTTGCGTACGTGATCGGGGACACGAGCAAACATAGCTTAGCAGCCTTGCCTCTTGATGAAACAAAGATTTAAGCTATACCGTGTATAGGCTGCACCCCCATTTTGCACAAAATTTATTTGGAAAACAGTGCGGCCCATACACATGCAAATACGATAACCTTCATACCATCTACAACATGTTCTAGTTTCACAATGTCATCATAATTATATTGTCCTAGGATTTGGTGCCACTCACTGCTTGAGCGTACACAGTTTACGGAATCAGAGTCGGTGTTCTTATCATATGTGTTGAAATAATACAATCTGCCATGCTTCTCAGTGATAAACTTTGTGCCATCCTTGTATGTCAGCTCAGCAGAATATGACTGGAAAGTCACACTGGCACCTCTCTCATTGCAGCTTGAACTGAGAATATATCCTGAGGGTAAGATGGTATGAACAGGACATTCTGCAAAGTTGCTTTGACAGGTGTTCCTGTCGAATCAGCAATAGTAATGTCAACATCTCTTTTTAGGGCAACATTGTTTGCTCAAGTTCCATTTGCAAACTCAGTGACATGCTTGTCTGGATTAAATGTGTCATCAAACTTCATGAATCTAGATGTATCAGTAATAATATGAGCAGTTGCACCACAATCAACTCATAGTGTGGTAGGCTTCCTGGATGTAGGTTTACCAGAGACAGTCTCATCCACGTGGGCATAGGTCTCAAAGAAAAAAATAGGTGTTCAATGTCCTAGTCTGTTTTCTCAGATGCTTGGTTAGCCTTATTGTCATCTGTCTTTCTTTTACGACAACATGCTTTATCACTGTGCAAACTTGAGTGACAAGTATTGCACCATTTCCCTCCTTTGGGCTTGATAAGACAGAAACGAGCCACATGGCCTTGCTGGGTGCAGTTGAAGCAGGTTACATTTCCTTTTAGTTTCACTGGTGGTTTTGCCCCTTTGAGGTTTTCTTCTGCTTTCAGAATGGAGTCGTTACTATCTACTGTTCTTGCTTTCTCAGTGTCCTTAAAGCTTCTTAGGGAGGCTTTGAATTCGCTAAATATTTGTTGCTTCTTGCTCTGTGTGACAACCATAGCTTTTTAAATTTCTGGTAATCCTTTTAGCACCATTGCTATAAGAAGACTGTCAGTTACAGTTTCTCCTGCATTTTTCAAGGCTGTTGCCGCCATCTCTGCCCTGATTACACAGTCAGTGACAGACTCATTCGCCACTTAAAATAAGGATGTTAGTTTAGTGTAAAGCGAAATCACACATGCTTTCCCAGTCCCAGGGTAATGGGCTCACAGAATCCTCAGTGCCTTTCTTCCATCATCGACTACATCTCTCATTACAAGCACTAGGCTTGTAATCTTCATGAGCAATATGGCATCCTAAAGAAATGCCATGGAAATTTGAGTGCCTTGTTAACAAGATGCTTTTAATAAGGAAAAGGAGAACAACTCTGAGCACTCAAAACTCTATTCCAGTGAAACTGTGCATTTAATTTTATATATTCTTTTGATTTAATTCATCTCATTTTTATTCTAATTTAGTTTCACACTTTCCTTTCTTTATAAAGGGTCACTGAAGTTATAAAAATTTTACATTTGATAATGGTGGCGTGCTGCCGAAGTATCATGTTTAAAGCTCGCTACTTTTTCTTAACATTTAAAACCTGTCACAGTAAAATCTATCCAAATGCAGATTATCAACTGGTCAACACTCTATTGCCTTTCGTGGCAAAAGAAAACAACCTTCTCCCAGAAAACATTCAGATTAAAACACATCTTTCAACCTGTGTATGAACTGAGCCGCAATATGTAGGTATTGTATTATGAAATTTTTTTCGAAATCTTTTGTTATCTGATATACAGATAGATACAGACATATCACAGGTATATCTTTATTTAGGCTCCCTGAATGTGTTTTTCAGCATCAAAACAAGTGGTTAAAAGAACTAAAACTAAAATTAAAGAATATAAAGCTATAGATACAGCTAAATATGTACATCATAAGAAAAAAATATTCAATAATGAGGTTAACCTAATAGCAGCTTGGTAAATTGATGCTTAAATTTCTTGGGACATTTTAAACACTTAAGATTGCTGCTTAATGAGTTCCACAGTTTTGCTCCTCTATAAGCAAGAGACCTCTGACCAGTTAAAAGGCGGCAGAAAGGTATATCCAGGGTATCCAGCTGATCGAATATGCTTGTCATGAACACAAGAACATAGTTTAAACTTATTTGCAAGGTGATCTGCGGCAAGATTATTAATTAACTTGAAAACCATAGTTGCATCATCCAATTTAAGTCTATTTCTAATAGGTAGCTAATTGAATGATCATAGTCGTTCAGAAAAATGGTCATATTTTTTAAGTCCCAGCACAATTCAGCCAGCAAAGTTTTGAACTTTTTGTAATTTTTCATTGTTGCTATTGCTGGTATTGCTCGGGGCCCTTGAGTATTTAACAATTTGCTAGATACGAAGGAAGTAGAAATACAACACTTCGGAATATTAAATAAATAATAAACAGGGCAGGACTTAAAACAGACCCTTGTGGGACGTCAAATTTAAGAGGGAGTGTTTTAGAAACTGCATCGTCCATTTGAACACACTGATGTCAGTCTGAGAGGTAACTCTGAAACGAATCCAGCACACTTGGGGAAAAATCGTTACTATGTAGCTCAATGATAGGATATCGAGCAAATACAATCAAATGCTTTTGACATATGTCACGAAGCCAGGAGAAGATTCTTGTTTTCCTTTTTAAACACTTTATTATTTATCTTAAACTTCTGAAAACCTTACGATCTTGAACCTTATTTATAGTAGCCGATTACATCATACTTATTTCTGAAACACTATTTTTAACAGCAAAAGCATTCTAGACACTAATGATGACAGATCCTTAAAATAACTCAATAGAATGTTCTGGAATATGGAGAAGTTTCTAACTCGGCTCATCCAATAGCGTTGTGGTAAATCAATGTTCTATTAATTTCTAGAGACTTCGTTACAATATATCCAACAGAACCATGGTTGAAACTGTAAATGGTTGTGAATATATGAAAGTCATATATTTGAACTGCAGTAAAAGACGTGAATGTGAAAGCGATCTTCGCTGTAATGAACACTACTAAAGTAGCAGTGAAAAGAAGGCCTGAAAATAATTTAGGCCTGTACGGGATTTGAACCCATGACCTCTGCGATACCAGTGCAGCTCAGAGGTCATGGGTTCAAATCCTGTACAGGCCTAAATTATTTTCAGGCCTTCTTTTCACTACTACTTAAGTAGTGTTCATTACTGCGAAGATCGCTTTCACATTCACGTCTTTAACCATAGTTCAAATATATGACTTTCATATATTCACAACCGTTTGTTCACCACTTCCTGGGTTTATTTGGAACCAACACAGTGACCAGCTCCCAGTTGTCTTGTTAGCTCAGTTGGTAGAGCACTGCACTGGTAGCAGCAGGCAGTTGTACCACATGACATCTCACCAATTTCAATGAAACTTTGCCAGTTTAAAGGGTCTACCCTAAGACTCAAAATGGCAGAGTGGTTTCTGTTTTCATTATATCCGGGGGGGAGGTAGACCAACCCTCCGGTTTTCTTGGGTTTTCACCAACAAATCGCTTCAAAATAGGTTAAATGTACGAAGCTCTCACTGCAACTGTATTTAACATATTATCCTGACAGTCTGCAGACATACTGGTACATCCTTAAGGAACGCATGAGACCTGTTTCAATTTATTTGATTGACGGTTTGTCAATCAACAATGCCGAATAAATAACTGTGTTTTTGATCTTTCTGATTCATTCGAATATTTGATAACTTGGAGATCAAATATCTCCCCCTGCCAGAAAGCTACAACACTAAATTTGGATGCCCCTTTCTAATCCATCATTTCATCTCTGGAAATCAGTAAAAAAATTTCTGGGCACTGCCATATTTTTGTCTTGGTTGCCTTTTGAAATCTGCGACTGTGACAAGCTTCTCGACTACGAGTGTCACGCAATCCTGGCTGTAAGCGGTCATTTAAGCAAAGAAACCGACATTTTGTAGCTCGTTATACAAGCTGATTGATCTAGGAAGCTAAGAAATGTAAACAACTTTCGAGATTTTTTGTAGTAATGGAAATTTCACATTTATAGAGAAGCATGCAAGCGAAATATTGATGAGAAAATCGTAAGGCTTTTCTTTTCTGTCATTTATTTTGGAGATTTTGCTAAAATCAGCAGATATGGCTCTCTTACGAAAAAAATATTCATTAGTCTTTGATTTGATCGTTTATTATCATAGTTTACAATCAAAATAAGAAGAACTAAGGCAAAAATTGGCCTTTCTAACCTTAGATGGGATTTGACAACCGCACCCCTCAGAAAAGAATAATTTAAAGTTCAAGGTCCCTCCTTATTTTCTGCCTTGTACGGTCAGTGGTGACTTCTAAAGCTAACTCATCTGCATCAACCTCTTCCTCCTCGGTCATACTTACAGCGGGGGACCTCTGCAATAGACCTGTTCTCGTCAGGACAGAAAGCCAACTGAAATATTGAGCGATCTGCTGCTCTGTCAACCAGTCAGTCTTAGAGAACATTTTCTGGCCAGTGTCGCCTCTTGAACTCTTCATTTTGGAGGCCACATCAGAGGCAGTTGCCTTCTTACCAGTTTCCTCCCCTGTCCAGAACATGTCTGCGAGATAATATTTTGCTCTTTGAGAAATGGCAACTGCTTTTTGCGTTTCCAAAGGGCCCATCCAAGATCCACCTGGGTAACAAGGGATTGTTCTCCAGAATCTTGAGCTGAGGTCTGACTGTGAACATAGCCACCACCTACGGAATGGACAGCCTCTATCCATTTCTTCTTGATCTCATTGTAGGTGGATTTTTTTGCCAGCTTTAACATGTGTTTGCCGATGTCAAGGTGCTTTCAGAGGACAGTGAACGACTGAAAAACCTTGATGCATCCTTCTTCCTGACAAGAAAATTTTTTTTGCTTTCTTCTTCTGTCTGTGATAGTTTGGGTAGTTGTTGCAATGACCCAGGTTCAGACATCTGCGTACGTTGTAGACAACTACCTACTTCTATGTTTGGGTTGCTGAACGTTTCCATTGTGACGAGCCTAGTGGGGCCTTGGGGTGTTCCAAACCATGTCAGCTGGTCTGCACTTTAGAACTTTCCAGGTGCAATACCATAAGCACGCCACATTCTCAAGCCTCTATTCTCGTATGAGAAGTTATTCAATGCCTGTACGCCTGTCATGTTGTTTGGTCATTGTTTGTGCGGATGGCTGAACTTGACACTCTGCTGCATAGCAGCCCTTGACTCCACCGTACGATTCGATGGCGGTTTTCATGTCGCTGGCTGTTTTGATAGCATTGCCTTCATTCAGAAAGCGGTGCATGTGACTTTTGAGAACAGCAACCCGACAGTCGCCGATGTCTGTGCCTGCTTGTGGTTTGCTAAAGTCGTAGCACGTGATCTTGACACCAGTGTGGCCACTGATAATGGGGAGCGAAAGCAGAAGATAACCGCAGTGGTAACAACTGGAGTTGTCTGATCTCAAGTACACTTGGCTGAGATTTGGCTTCAAAGCCTTCAGTGTTGTCAACGTGTTTTCAATTATAGACACCACCGCAAACCAGTTCTGAGTGCACTCATCAAATATATGGCTGTAGGTTTTTGTCTGAAGAGAATATTAGAGTGGTTAATTAAAAAAAAAAATTCAATCCGGAATCTCTGATGCATTTTTTAGTTTTGGCTTTGGGGCAGTTAGTTGTCCAAGCCTTTTCATATTTGCACATTGGTGTAGTCAGTGTGCATCATATCAGTGGTTGCAGAAATTTGCACTGAATTTTCCTTCTGATTTTATTTAAGAGTTATATGCTAACTTGGAGAAAAGAATGGCTCTAGTACTGTTTCAACATTAAACAAACCTCAATTTCCTCGCTGTTTGCTTTGCTAATGGCAACAGTAATGTGCCAGGGCTTTCGTTTTTTGCCAAACCAATCGCACTGTGTCTCTCTGTAGCTTATTGGTAAGAACTTCATAGCCCAATCCATGATTAAGAACACGCTGCTTTGTGAAAGGGCATCAACAGCAGCAGTCTTTGCAGGATCTTGGTGAACAGATCGTACAATGTGTGACTTCCGTTCTTCAAGTTTTGGTATGGCCTATTGGAGGTCATGCTCAAGTTCCTCCTGTTTCTCCTTGTCGCTATGGAGAGGAAGAGAATGTAAATATTAACAAAATTCATTGTATATGACGGCATCCTACTATTTGCAGCTAAAATTCAATTTTTGATTGCAACATGTGGGATATACTCATAAAGAAAAGTACCTCCGAGCTATGTTTTGTGAACTGTCAGTAATATCGATATGGTACCTTATTTCAAGATGTGATAATGAGACCTGAATATCCATTATGGCATCCCTCAAGTCACTGCACCGGTCACAGCCGATGTTGTGCTGATGTGAACAGGTTTCACGGTACTCAGCTTCATCGCTACTCAGCACATATACACTGCAATGATCTGCACAGGGTATCTCACTTGAGATGTGTAGCTTAAAGTTGGTGGACAGATAGCTTTTACCACCTTGCAGACGTGAGACAATTTCTCTTGCCTTATCATCTTGAAGGCCTGCATCAAGAGGAATACATTGGTTATAAACATTCGTGTGCCCTTAACAGCATGTGCAACCCTTGAGGCGTCAATGATTAGAAATAAAAGGGCAAGTTTCAAGGAGGCCATCTGAAGGACCACATAGAGAAGGACACTTATAAGAGCAATGGTTCCTATCTTAAAACTGACCTGAATTTCAACAATCCCTAGCGCTGATTATGCAGGCACACAAACAAAAACGTTCGTAGCTTTTAAGTATATGCAGGTTTTGAATGAATCGGGCATTAGAATATAAAGATGGCTTCATAGTCAGAGAGGGTGAGACTTCTCTAAACCTTCTCTCAACCTTAACATCCTCAAATTCTCCCTTCCATGATGAGCCCTGGACTACCTTCCCTCTGAAAATACTGTTAACAAGCCATCATCATTCTCACCTATTTTCTTCAGAAAATCAATTATCTCCTCTAGGGAGGCGACTGCATTGACACCATCCGTCTACATGCTGTTCAAACTCTCCTATGACTTTTTCTGCAAGGCGGCGCACATCTGAAGTTCAAAACATTTCTGATTTAGTATCTATTTTGAGTGTGATAGTAACAGCCCATCACCAAAGGAAACAAAACCTGCAAGTAATGCTGATCTTCATTTCACATACACTTTGTTCCCGACAGTGCGCAATCACCAGCACGTAAAAACCAAAAAATAAAACAGGGCGTTACTTTAAGGATATTAAAAAGCGTTGACCTCCCGAGTGGTTTGAAGTTCGTCTCCATACAATAAGTGTGATACAGATGTATCAGACGGGACGAGATAGCTGTTCTCACGACATTAGGAATTTCCATTTTCTCGCCATTTGATAGCTTTAGCGTTTTAGTTCCACATGCCACGTCTTGAATATATGATGGACTTGATATGAAGTCTAGGAAATGGTCCACCTTAATGGGATCTCGTCTTGATCTAGTTATGGATGGTGTTTCTATGAGCTGTCCAGGTTTAGTCCTATACACATGTTTTCTCGCCTCATCAATCCTGAACTTGGTCAGTCCCGGAACCAGCTGTAGAAGTTCCGTTTTACTGTAGTCACCGGTTAAGAGGGAGAGAATTTGTACCAAGAGTTAGTTTCATTGTAGAGGGTCACTAGTCTGTTCACTAAGATGTCCTCTTCAAAAGTAACAGGGACAGCTCGTCTGCTATTGTACTTTTCGAAAGTTTCTGAAGCAGCCACGATAAATTCCCCAGGGCAATAGCATTCAACACGGTATTAACAGCCTGGCTGGCTTTTTTGCGGTAGTACCGTTGTGATGACGATGAAATAGTCATAACATCGGACTTGCACTGAGACCTGACTGGGCTTATTCGTCCATCAGTTGATTCCATTAGATAGCTGTTAAGGTACCGCAGCTGATGCTCAACCTGCGGAGCAGGCTGCCACTCGTGAGACGTCTCTACCCCCACCAACGACTCCTGTGACGACGGCGAGAGAATGTCTGAATTTGAATCGCCATGCTGTAGCAAAAAAAAAATTAGAGAGAAAAAGCTTGTTTGGCGATTAACAGAACACTCCACGCATCTGACTCCATTACACAAATTATTTGTAGAAATACATTTCTTCCTAATGACGATAATAATGGTAATAATAATAATAATAATAATAATAATAATATTAGTAATGATAAATCGTATTCTTAACAATTATGATCGCAATTGTTGTGATATATTTGATAATGGGGACGACAGTGGCATGCACAGGTCCAATGACGTAGCGTAGATCACTATGTCTAAAACATCAAAATTCAGAATATTGCAATTCAGAACGTTTGGGCTCAGCAAGGAATAATTCTGGGTATTTTGTATGAAATAATAACATGTATTGCAATATTTTCTTTCGGCCTCTACACATTATGAAAACACATTTTGGAATGACATGTAGTCTTACCTCGCTGCCAATTTCATCTCGAAATCGCATGCGTAAACATGGCAACACAAATTCGTCTTTGGTTGTCTCAGGGGACTCCCTTCTTCTCTGTTCCTGAGATGGTCCTGCAGTCTGGTCCATGGACTCCACCTCTGTCGAAACTGGGATTTCACTTGTTATAGTTTCGATGTCAGAGGGAGGATCGCCCACTTCCAAACTGTTTATGTGAGCGCCTCTGCAGTATCTGCGTATACCTGACAAACATATGATATGATCTTCAAATCGGTCACAAGTTACAAGTAAGAAAAAATTATGTTCAGATAAGCTCCCTTTGAGTAAGCTTTCTCCACATACCCTATTCATCGACTCTATATAATCGGTCTACATGATGACGCAAAATGCAATAATGAATTACCTGCACCAACTGGAAGGACAGTGTTCCATTTTGCGCCATCTTCAAATTTACTCCTCTCTCAACCTTACCTCCGATTTCCATTGGGAGGAGGGGGAGGGGGAAGATCAAAAGAGGTCACGTCGCCGCATCGTCGGCCTGAGTCAAGAAGCGTCAAGCTGAGTGACATTGCATTCAAGTGAAATGAGTTTCCAAATGTAATGATCAATGGAAAGGAAAGGAAAGGCACATTTTTTAGTCAAAGTACAATGATTCACCATATCGTATCAAAAAATTCATTATGATACGGTGAGCTTGATTTTCTGCCAAGGTGGACGTGACTTTACATTAGATGTGTGTCACGACCCGGCTCAGAAGCAAGATGACACTTTGTTCTCGTTTTTTTTTTTTGATGAAACTTGTCTTTTTCATGATTAACTGGAGAGTATCACTACCCGAACTAAAATAGTGAAAACTTGTTTTAATCTCTTTATGCATTTCATCTGAAAATAACAGACTTCACCAAGGAGTTTTACAAATGGGGTAAACGTTTTTAATTTTCATGTCTATTTTCGACCGTTTCGCTAAGGTGCTTTTCGGATGTTACGTGCACGGGTACGTGATGTGTTGGGGGTTTACAGATTTGGTGAAGCAAGCAGAAAGTATTCACAACGACCTAATGTGTGCCTATAGTGTGTTGTACATGCGTGACATTTTCCGACGTTACACGTACGAGTACGTGTGTGTTTTAGGGTCACGGATTCAGTGCAACAAGCACATCACATACTATACATATAACGCAATGGTTTACCATTCACAAAAGTTTCAAAAAAATAGATAAATGATAATGATTAAAAAAACAAAAAGTTGCCTATTTGCAGCGTGCAGAAATGTTTAAGCAAGATCTAAACATCTAAACCCAACACCGCGCGTCGAAACTCAATGGTGCTCTCTAACAGCTGGCTGGTAGGTGCACGCAGGAAAGGCCATGACATTCAGGGAAAATAATGGCAGATGAAGATGATATTTGTGGAAGAAAATAAGGCAGATATAATAACAGAGGTGTTAAGAACATTTCAGTGTTGTTACCTTGAAAAAGGTCAATGATTTTTTGTTCTTCTCATGACAGGGCTCGAGGTCACACTACAAATACCATTTCTGCGTGGGATTTCTTTATGGGGGTAAATGGTGACAAAAACACTTTCCAGGCTCATTTTCTGGAGAAATAACGCAATTTATAAACTTGATAGAGCTATTGATATTTCCTCTCAAGCGAGACAGCAGATTTTTTTGTCATCCACTGTATGCAAGACCCAAAGTTGTTTTACACAGGAACTTGCTCGTCAACAAGTAGGCGGCATGTGTCTTTGAAATCTCCTTTCCTGTTACAATGTCTTGATTGAAAACTGTGATAGTAAACGATCAAATCAAAGAGTAATTAAAATTTTTTCCGTAAGAGAGCCATATCTGCTGATTTTAGCAAAATCTCCAAAATAAACGACAGAGGAGAAAAGCCTTACGATTTTCTCATCAATATTTCGCTTACATGCATCTCTATAAATGTGAAATTTCCATTACTACAAAAAATCTCGAAAGTTGTTTACATTTCTTAGCTTCCTAGATCAATCAGGTTGTATAACGAGCTACAAAATGTCGGTTTCTTTGCTTAAATGACCACTTACAGCCAGGATTGCGTGACACTCGTAGTCGAGAAGCTTGTCACAGTGGCAGATTTCAAAAGGCAACCAAGACAAAAATATGGCAGCGCCCAAAAATTTTTTTACTGATTTTCAGAGACGAAATGATGGATTAGAAAGGGGAATCCAAATTAGTGTTGTAGCTTTCTGGTAAGGAGAGATATTTGACCTCAAAGTTATCAAATATTCGAGTGAATCGGAAAGATCGGAAACACAGTAATTTATTCGGCACTGCTGATTGACAAACCGTCAATCAAATAAATTGAAACATGTCTCATGCGTTCCTTAAGGATGTACCAATATGTCTGCAGACTGTCAGGGTAATATGTTAAATACAGTTGCAATGAGAACTTCATACAATTTACTTATTTTGAAGCGATTTCTTGGTGAAAACCCAAGAAAACCGGGGGGATGGTCTATCTCCCCCCGGAAATAACGAAAAGAGAAATCACTCTGCCATTTTGAGTTTTAGGGTAGGCCCTTTAAACTGGCAAAGTTTCATTGAAATCGGTGAGATGGCATGTAGGATGACTGCCTGGTGCTCTCGTGGACACACTTAAGTAGTGTTCATCACTGCGAAGATCGCTTTCACATTCACGGTTGAAACTGTCTTGCTATCGATAGCTTGGAGTAACTGATCTGTGACATTCAGCAGAGCTGATTGTGACGTTATTAACTACTTTAAATTTTAGGATTTTATGAAGAACCTTCAAGTTGGTGTTTAAGTGCAGTGGGGAAAATGTACATAGAATGTGCCTTGATTCAGAATGGTCATACTATTTTGTAACAGTCTATTAGCTCCAAATACTTTAGTGTTAATCTGCCCCCATTAGATAGTTATTTAATTTAATATAACTTAAAACTGTAATAACTGTAAACAAAGAACAACTCCAAATTTGTCCTTAATAACAACAACACCTTTATAAACTGATGTTTCTTTCGAGTTACAGTTATAAGGAAAGAGCACACAGATGATAAACAAACCTCTGTTATTTTTGTATATTTCTATATCAATCTAAAGAACTCAACAATATAACAAGCAGAATTTGTTTTCAACTTTTCATTATTTGTAAATAGGGATTAGCGGTATATAATGAATATGGGGCTAAGGAGGGTATCCCATGAATAAACATTGATGAGAACTAGTTTTGGGAAGCCAATTTCCTTCCCAAAAATAATGCTTATCAGTTCTCCAACAACCACAAAAACTATAACCATAAACTTGACTACAACCATAAAAATCAGTTTGTTAAATATAATTGAATGTTAGATTTAAATTTCTCTTTTTCAAAAGTTCAAGCATGGCGTGGCTTTGCGTTTGCTGTTGTTGCATGAACATTTGAAGCATTGTTTAAAATTGTTCTTGTCGATTCTTCATCTGCTGAAGCTTTTCATTATTTGTAAATAGGGATTAGCGGTATATAATGAATATGGGGCTAAGGAGGGTATCCCATGAATAAACATTGATGAGAACTAGTTTTGGGAAGCCAATTTCCTTCCCAAAAATAATGCTTATCAGTTCTCCAACAACCACAAAAACTATAACCATAAACTTGACTACAACCATAAAAATCAGTTTGTTAAATATAATTGAATGTTAGATTTAAATTTCTCTTTTTCAAAAGTTCAAGCATGGCGTGGCTTTGCGTTTGCTGTTGTTGCATGAACATTTGAAGCATTGTTTAAAATTGTTCTTGTCGATTCTTCATCTGCTGAAGCGTAGGGGTTTGTCGGGCTCTGCACTTTTCTCCTGTTCCATTTTAGATTCAAGTTCTTGCTTCAGTTCACAATCTCTACCGATGCCTCTCTCAAGTCTTCAAGAGTGTCATTTCCACTGTGCTTCCTTTTCCTTTTTGGCAGATCATACCCAGCTCTTTTCTTTGATTTTGATAGACGCTCCATTGCCATGCTTCTCGTATCTCTTGCTGTAGCCTTGTCCTTTGCTACTTTAGCTCGTGATTCTTTTAAGGCCTCTTTGCCTCCCTTTCCTGCTCTTCCTTTGTTCCAAGCAGTCTTCCATTATTTTATCAAGTCCTCTCTTTTCTGAAGAAATCCCAGAAGTATTTCTCTCAAATCCTTCCTTCTCTTTGAAATCTCGCTCTAATATTTTGAGTCAGACTCTCACTGACTAGACTTCTGAGACACTTTAAAGCATGGCTTTTTCAACTGGTTAAGACTCTGCAATTCAATCCAGACACTGGTCTCTTTTGCAACTACCATCCATATACTTCCATAATTCAAACAGTATAATTCTTCTTCCTAGCATGACATCATACTCTCCAGCCCATTTCATTGGTAGAGTCCTGTAATGGAGTTACATGTGTCAGATATGAAGAGAAAAGTAAGCAGTCTATGTAGTTAAATGAGAAGCACCTACATGTAAATAATCAGTGTCTAAGAAAAACATAAACCATTCCCACACCATCTAAAAAGGCAAATCGGCTCTTACATAGATAAATTGTGTACTTATTTAGCACAGCATATAGTAAACAATTTCCTAGATTGTCCACTGGCGTGTTGTAAGCAATAAATTGCATTTTCTGGGAAGAACTCTCTCCTGGTCATTTAACAACAAATGTCCCAATTAAAGATAAACTTTTAAGCAATGAAATGGCTTAAAATGTCAATAATGAAGTTGTACATAAGACTGACTTAATACTTGCAAGTTTGTTTTGGGATACAAAAATAATGTCCAGATTGAAAAAAACTTGGCTGTACATGTACTCATATCAAAACGAAATTACTGTGGTTGAATAGCTATGCAGATCATTGTTGAAGTACACGACTTTGCCATATTTAACTGATAGATATGGGAATAATAATCTTACATGACAACAGCGTAATGTGAAGTTAAGCCTGAATACAACTACATGCAGGGTATTAAGGCTTCGAAGAATTCTTGAAATCCCCCCCTAATTTCCAATCCATTGATACAGTTACACTTGATATGCTAGAAACTTTAATAGAAGGTTGAATTTCTGGGCTTAAAATGTCACTTCATTTATTCAGCCTATATTTAAATATTTTTATATTTTATTTTTTGCTTACGGCCAAAATGAAAGGCAGAGGTTCTATTGAAGATTCATCTACCATTTCTCACGTCTCCAGCCAAAGCTACGACTTCAGGAATAAAAAAAAACCTCTAAGGTTAACTTGTAAGCTAACTGAAAAGCACTCTTAAACGAAAAGACATAAAATCGCAAAGAAAAAGGTCAGAACAAACCTAAGTTGCAAAACTCCGAAGACGACTTCCAAACACTCTTTCTGCAGTGGTCACCGGCCACGAGACGACAATCAATCTTATGCAACACCTTCTGCGCATGTGTAGTGGGGCGTTTCTGTTGAGCAGACATTATCATCGTAAAAGAAGTCATCAATATGTAAGCTCTCTATTATAAGAAAAGGCATGAGGGACAGGTAATGCAGAAAATTGTTGACTTTGTAACTTTTGTAGCCTCTGATGGTTATGTAAGAGGGCTTGATTCTTGGCTTTTTTATCTTCAGTGTTATATAAATGAGGTTGTGATCACTAGTAGTTTACATCAGGACATCACTTGAAGCAACTAAGTTTTTATTGGTTGTCATTACAACGTCAATCAAGGATTCACTATTCTCTGCAACTCAAGTTGGTTTATTGATTAGCTGTGTGAGTTTAAAAGTCGAACAAAAATCCACAAGGATGCAAGAATCTATATTATCTATATAAGAATCTATATTATAAGGAAGTTGTAGTTTAGATCACCTAGTATAATGACATCGAGTCCTAATAGAAGAGACTCCATGATATTTTCAGCAAGATCTTCTATGAAATTTAATGGTGTGCTTGGTGGACGATAAACTGTACAGATAAAGAATGACTTTGAGAAATTACTTTGAACTTTCTGCCATAATTGTTGGAAGCCATTATCAGGGACAGATGATATATTCTCCATTGGAGATACTTTGAAACTTTCCTTAATGTAACCACACTGACTGCCACTGGGTTTGTGTGGGCCGCAATCTTGTCTTAACAAAATGTAGTCTAGAATATGAATGCTGCATTGTGTTGTCAACAGATGAATCAAGCCATATCTCTAATATCGTAAAGATATCTGATTCGTGGTTACAGAGTCTCACAGCAGGATAAAGTGTCCCCTCAGCGAATATTTATAGGAGCAATCCTAACATTAGACCTTGTGTTGCTTGCGAAATTGATTTTTGCATTTGTTGGTGCTGATAACAAGTTAGTAGAAGTTAGTCCTGGCTGTGGACGAATATCATCGCTTAAAATGTTCTGCTGTATAGAGGGATTGAAGGAAGCTGTACCATTAGCTGAATACAGTCAACGTGTGCCAAGAAAGTGCTTCGTTTGAATTCTAGTTACATGCCATGACTCAAGATGGCGGACTCGACAGGGGCAGTAAAGGTTAAGTTTGTGCAACAAAGGAGTTTCAAGATCGCACCCTTCTGTATCAAAACAGCCACAACCAGATGATGGTTCCCCACAAAACACTAACTTTGACTAATGAAGTAGATGGACAGCAAAAACAGAAGTAAGCAAAACTTGAGAGCAGAGCTGAAGGTAAGCCAGCCAAACGCCATTATGCCAAATGTGGGGATGCACCAAATGCAGATTGAAACATGAAAATGACAGGACACCTCTCACATACGTTTTACTCAAGCATGTTAAGTAAGACCTATAACTTATTAAATTCCATCGCATGTGTGACATAATAAATCATGTAAGGAAGCGGTTTTTAGAAAAAATTGTCCTTTCACATGGTCAAACAAATGCACAATTACAAAATATCAGTTGATGGGTACAACAGATTTGCTAACATTTATTAGGGTACAACAAACCCGCACAATTTTATCACGTATCATTACAGTCCATGGGCCAAGACCCCCAAAATAGGGTTTTTGTACCATGTCGTGGGACCAGTGCTATCATATATTTTTCAAATCTGCCATTACTGAAGTTTGTTTGAAGGTATGATAGCAAGCCTCTATGAGTAACTTACATGCTGTAATCATGTGATCAAATGGAGTCATGCAAAACTGCCTTATTGCCATGTATCTGCTTCACAGCCTCAAATTCTGAGGTTTATTCATGATACAATTCCTTTTTTAAAAGTCATTTTGTACATAACACAGATTAAATAGGAAACTAGGTTCAATTGAGAAAGAATAGTATCTGTGAAAGATTATCTTTTTTATTGACATGCACACACTTGCTCCAACGCTTTCAACTACTCTGGAGACTTCTATGTACTTGACTCTAGCCTGTGAACCACATTCAATAATCATTAAGCAAGGAATGAAACTCCTGGAGGCTAAAAGAAGACCAAAATATTAGTGTCTTCAGATACTATAATCATTGAAGCAAACTTCGATCTAGCAGCATGGAGTGCGTGCAAGAGGACTTGGGTATTAACTTCCTATTGCCTGTTTGTTCTTTGAGCTACAAAGGAATTTTTTTCTCCACTGTTTAATCTTGTGATCGGTTTGAATATTGCAGTATTCACTTCCTTATCCTTCACCTCTGTTCTCCCATTCAGAGGTCATTTCTCATGGAATGCTTTGTAGGCTGTTTCTCCAATATCTTTAGCTTGTAGTAAGTCATGCTCCACATTAGGAGTTGCAACTTTTCCTGTCGAGAGGCAGATGAGGTCTTGAAGATCTAGGTTGAAAGGGTTGAGCCAATTGTTTTGAAAGAGTTGATATTATGGAATTTACATCGCTTTCATCCCTTGTGGTTCTTGTGGGCTGTAAATCTATGTGTTGGGAAGGAAACCTGCTGATATGCAACATATCTTTGAATTGCCCGAGAAAGGTGCTCCAATATTCAGCAACCAAGTAGAATTTGCTCACTGCATTAGGCCGTAGACTGACCTTTGGTTCCTCTTGATGTTTGAGTGTCCTTGTTGACAGTTTCCTCAGATGTCTGATCAACAGGTATTCTCCCGAAAGGGTTGTCTTCACTCATCTGAACGGAAAATCCTCCAGATCTAAAGTATTCAAGGTGTCCA
The DNA here is from genome assembly GCF_036669915.1 of Pocillopora verrucosa. Lineage (NCBI taxonomy): Eukaryota > Metazoa > Cnidaria > Anthozoa > Scleractinia > Pocilloporidae > Pocillopora > Pocillopora verrucosa. The sequence continues at coordinate 13,754,720 of NC_089319.1, read as the reverse complement.
GGTGTTTCTCTGGTAAATGTGATATTTCATGCAGATATGCAGATGGTACCTGCTGTAGTTGAAATTATCATATGCAAAGCATCAAGGGAAAATTTCGTTGTTAGATGAGAGGTAAAGTTCCCCATCCTCTCCTCGAGATGCTCTAACAGACCAAGTAATGTCTCTACCATGTCAACACAGGACATCCAGAACGGTGAGAGTTTGCCCCTGCCTTGTCAGAAATAGTGCATATATGAGCAGAACAGTTGCGATACTTCTCCAAATGAGGGACTTGCCACTGTGGCTTTGAATTCTTGCTCACAAGTTTTATTACAGAGCACTTTCAGGCCTTTGAATTACCCATCAAGAAGAGGCTTCTTTGTATGATGGTCATCAATCCAGGAGTTAAAGCCCATTCATGCAAGCAAGTAAAGAGCTTCGAACATGAGCTCATGAAATCGAATAGTGTGTTTAGATGTACAACCTTCTAGAACACCAGATACAGATCCTTCAGTAATTACCCCAGACTCGATTATCACATCTCGTAAACCAGCATCCTAGAAATGTTTCCCAGTCACTGACAAGAATGTGCAAATGGTATGGAACACATCCACCCTCAAAACAAGATCCTTAAACTGCTCTCTGTGCTTCCACTTTATCACAGTAGCTTTAGCATATAGTGCCTGGTCAAACACTGTAGCGTCCACTCATAGCTACTTGAAACTGTACTTTAATCAGTTGTTCACTTGCTAGTTCGTTTCTAATCTGCACATAACTTGTATTCATTCCATTCACAAATTGCACGTGAAAGAGAAAGATTCGCTGAAATAACAACAACGCGACTATTACAAAGATGATATTGACCGAATAACCGAAATACTGCATACTTACAAGTTATTGTGCCTTCTAAATAGAAAGGAAAACTTGTCCTAACGAAACGACAGTATAACTCCATAACAAAACATGTGCTTTTCGTGGGAAAGAGCGCCCGCGATATTTTGCGTGCGGTCACCGAAGACCACACCATATAACGTTTATTTTCTGTCTCTTACAAACACAATTGCTCTGCTTTGGAGATTCAAAGTCTCCTTGATCTGTATGGACCTCATTAGGACTTGGGACACAGTAGACATGTTTGTCGCTGGGGCATTTATTATTGAAAGGTAATAAACATTATCCCCGGCAACTACGTACTTGTTACGTACTAAAATATGAAAGGCAGTCCAACTAAGAACAGATTGCTTCTCACTTGCATGAATGCGTACTAAAACTCATAACAAGTTCTTCCACACTGCTCACCAGTATTGTAGACAGGTGGAATTTCACCATTCATTGACTCAATAATTCTCCTCTTGGATTTCGCGATGATTGGCGCTGAATCTGACGGAGGATGGAGACCAAAATGATTAGCTTGAACCACGATTCCATTGACTTGGTGGGATATAACTTCACTAGACAAAGTCTCCTCAAGACGATCAATATCATCCCAGGCTAGAGTGGTACTGATAAATGGATGGATGTTGTCAGCAAGAGGAACTTCATTGCATAATGGTGATGCCTAATTTCTGTTGCTGAGAGATTTAGCATGTGGAAGTAGAACTTGCTTTGGGGGCCTTTGTGGTCCACCACTTGCATCAAATACCAAGTCCTGACCAAATGAGTTAACTGCAATCCTGGTAATCTGGTGCTACCAGTCAGTAGAGTGAACAAAAACTCTTTGAGATAATCTGGAATGGTCACGGCATTTTCAGTCAGCTTGTAAGGTCGTGGAGGCCATGATGCTTTTATTTCTTGTGACTGGATGGTTTCTCTAAGGTGGACGGTGGTCTTTGAAATATCTTTGGCACTGTTTAAAAGGCGAAGCACAATCACACTTCTCCATTGCTAGCTTGGCCAAATCCAGTCTGGAAAGGCTATGCGGAATAGCAAAAACGTGTTTGTTGCCATAAAGGTCTTCAAAATCTGGTGTATCTCTAAATTCTCCTTCAAGGTTTCTTCTGAAATGGGTTCTTGTAGATTCTTTGACTTCCACTTCCACGACTTCTTGAGACTTCAAGAAAGATGTAAATAAGGTGTATAACTCGGCTATTCTAACAACCCTCTGGTTTTGAAACAAGCCTGTTTTGGTTTTGGTAAACAAACTCTCATAGGCTTGTGATTTTGCATTAACACCTTGAACGTTTTTAGTGTCATCATGATAACAAGGTTTATGGTAACAAGCTTCTGCCGCAATAACTTCTCTGCTGACAATAGTCATTATACTTCCATCGTTTTTACTCACTGCTGCTCTCTTGATGATGCTATCAGCATGCAGGTCAACACACTGAATAAGTGCCTCTCTAGTTTTTGTTCCTTGAAGGTCTTTAGTCTTTTCACAAAAAACACAAATTTCCTCATACAATTTACTTTGCTTGGAGACGGGTTGTTGGATTGAAGATCTGCGGCTACTTGTGTCACCTTGCTCCTCGACTTGGACAGACTGAGACATCTTTTAAAGATTCCTCTTTAAGGTAAAAATACTTTGACGTTTCCTGTGATTTGACATATGAGGTATGTCTCCTTCCTTTAACGTTTTTGCTCTGCCAAGGATCTCCTCATGGTTCCGAATAACTGCAGTATTTTCGATGACTTGAGTTCGAATCTAAATCTCCAGTTTCGTCAGTACTGTGGATGATGCATTCGTTGTCTTCCCGTTGTGATTTGTACTCTTTGGCATTGCTTTCTAGAGTTCTCCGTTTCACTCCTTGGGTGTTCAATAATAGGTGAAGTAAAGATTGTCGGCTTGATATTGCGCTTCTATTTTAATAATAAATTGTTACAGGCTTAAAATATTCGAAAAAAAGTTAAAATCTGGGATTAATTAGCACAGCGGTTCAATAATAAATTCGTATCCTCAAGTTCGTGCAGATCTCGAATGGCTGTAAGTTTTACATGAATTGTTGTTTCAGTTATCATCAACTCTCCATCAAAATGCTTCTTGTTTAGTTACCTAGCTATAAATTGCCGTAGTTTTGACTAGATTTCAATTTAATAACGATGAAAATCAATGAACAAGTCAATGTACTCACCTGCCATTAAGGCCGCCATGGTGAATTTCCCCATAATGCATTGCAAACTTTAAGGGAACCATTGATTTTTACATTTTTTTGCTTATAAAGAGATAAATTGAAATCTGGCTAATGGAAAATAATGCATGCGTGGTCATGTCGTGAATGTAGGTTTGAAATTATTTTTGATTTAGCTAGATTTTTTTGATCTGACTTCCAAGCACAAGCTTAATTTTCATGCAAAAGCAAACTTTGGTGATATTTCAGTCCTAAACGCTACTCTTGTCTGGACTATTAGGTTTGTTGTTTTATCTGGCTTAAGCATAGTTACTGGTAATGTGTCCTAAGGATAGTGTAACCTCTGAATGCAAATATGTCTGTTTGAAATGATACATGGTGCTAGTTACTGTTTATGACTTTAGAAATATGTGGGTAAATGCAAATATTAATCTTTTTCACACTGACTGTATTGTAAGAAAAAGTATGTATTTCTCAAGAATAAGGAAGATAAGCCTCCCAAGTGAAGTTGGCCTTACAGTGAGAGGAATATTCTGGCCTCCATGTGTTTGAACTGAATCCAATCCATTGTTTAATTCATCCCCGCAGTAGTTTCAGATTTACGATGTCCCATTTGTTCCTCCAAACAAATATTTGTATGTATCTTCTTTGAGTGAAAAGTACTTGATGGAGTTTATCCTTTCCTAGTCTAATGGGTTGCATTTCTTAAAAATGTACAAGATGCGAACTGGATTTACAAGTCTTTGTTTACCTTTGCAGCATGGAGTAATCCTGGCAGCATTGGTTGTCACATGTATTTTAGCTGCATAGCGGCCTTGGAGGGTGCTCAGTGCAACTCCTTATTCAGTTTTAAATTTTAAAAATGGGTACATCTGAATGTTGAGAAAAATTGATTGAATTGAGAAAAACCTCAAAATAATGGAATCACAAGGTAGCTATTGCTGCAGCTTGCTTGGAGACTGGATCACAGCAGGAGAGTCTATGTGTTCTGTTCTGAAGTAGTTAACCCTCACAAACATGCTATTTGCATGAATAATGAGGCGCACAGTTTCCCTGAAAAACTCCTCTCAAATTTGCGAGAGGGACGAACTTTCTCTTGAGATTTCCAGACTCACTAACATCCCCAGTGAATTAATCTTAGGGAGCATATGGGCAAGACTAAGGTGTTGCTGCTATGTGATGTTGGAAGGTACCATAGGGAATACTCTCTGATGAGTCTCCAATCTAAAACATTAACTAACAGGTGATCAAAAAAAATCATTAGTGTACAATTTATGGAAAATATGCCAGATATACCATCTATATACATATACAGCAATTAACAATTGCCTGTCTTTTTAATGAAATGCAGCCTTATACCAAGAGCTAATGTCACTATTTAGTAGCTTTCATTCTCATTTCCTCTCACCCCTCCTGCCCAAAAGAAAATTGTTGAATACTGTATGTGACCCTCGTGCGAAAAAGAATGCTTAAGAATTTAACAATGGAACATGAAATTTATTTCACAGCTGCAGATTATGTGTGGCCAGAATTCTGTGAAATGAATAATGTACACAACAAATGGCTATTACGAGCAGCAATTTTACTGTTCAATTCTAACTATAATGATCCAGAGTACCTTAAGATATATAGATTACTTCATGGGAAGGGCACGCATACGGCATTTTTGCATGAATTGGTAATACAAACCAACAAGTACCAAAATGCTGTACAAGTGCCCTCTCCATAATGTAATTTGTTTATGTTATGCATCTTGAGATTCCCCTTTTTCGTTGTTGTTTTATTTTACTTTTATCTTCAAATGGACTTTGTTCTGTAGAAATTGAACCATCTGCACAAGTGCCTGGTGACTTGTTCACTGTGTCATGGTTATTTTGAGTTTTCCGCCATGGAAAACAGGCTCCACTGAAGGGACCAGTTGCAGGAAGCAGAGGTTTTTATGAACAAAGCCTTTGCTTTAGCCGTCAAAGTGGTGGTTGTAGCAGTTGGTGAAGCATTGTTGTTTTTGTCCGTTGTGGCATTGCATGTTGAAGGCTGTGAGCTCAGTATCAATGACATATTCTTCTGTTGCTCTTTAGAAACAGAGCTGTAGTTGTTTATTCTTTGCACATTATGGTGACCTGAAAGCTGCATGATGTGAGTAGGGAGAGCATTGCTATCGTTAAGTTTTTGTATCATCATTTTTCTTGCACTGTGGTTCGTGAGCCATTACTTCGTGTCGAGTCCAGCTTTGTTTGCCATAGTTTTCATTAATGAGTTCAGTTTGTTTACGTTCATTGCACTTACCTCAAACCAACATCTACCAGAATCCTTTGAATAGTTGATACTAAGATAGAGAGGGGCCTTGGTAGTCAGCATTGAGTTTGGTCTTTTTTCTTTTATCAAACACAGGGTTTCTCTCATCTGGTCCGTCTTGAGTAGCAAAAGCTTTAGGCTTGGCTGCTCTGAAATTTTGAATTTTAGCTCCAGTTCGGGTTTGGTCTGTCATTCAGAATATTCTAAATATTCAGTTCCATCCACATCTCTGAAATTAATGGAGTTCATAAACCACAATGTGTTCAATAAAGCCTCAGCACTCCAAGCAGGTTTTTCATGGATAGAATGTTGACCTCCTTGTCTGTCATAACCTCTGTTGTGTTTGGCTTGTTGCCCTTCCCTATCTTTTCAGTTGCCTGCTTCGAGCCTCCAAGTTTGTTCAAACTCAAGGTCCTCCATTATGTTCTTTGGATATTTACAAGCTTTCAAGTGAAGGTTGATGCTGGAAAGCAATCCTCTGAGGCTTGAAGGTTCAAATTTGTCCCCATCTTTTCACTTGACAGTTATTATAAATTCACTCAAGAAATCATTTAGCTGCTATGGTGGAATCTCTTCCAGTTTTCTCTCCTCATTCTTTTTCTTTCAAAAACGCCTTTAAAATGGCAATGTCTTCCCATGTTTTGATAGCATGTTCTTGTTTTCCTGCTTCCAAATAAACTCATTTTCGGGCTTTTGTAGTGCAGGAAATTGTAAACTTGAGGTTACAGCCATGTCAAAGAGCTAATTTTAGGAAACAAGTTTGACTACAGAATTCCAAACCCCTTTCAAAATTTTTACACAACAAACAACGAAGCTAAGTTTCAAGTAAACTGACGGGGCAGGTGTTATGTTCTTGTGGGAAGGCGAAGGAAAATTATTAAGATGACACAAGATGGCGGACTTCACACTAACTGTATTGTCACATAAGCACATGTTACATACCAGTAACCGCTGGTACCGCGGGCTCGCTATAGAAATTACTCAACACTATAACACCTCCCCGCGGAGATGAACTGTCATGCAACGAAACTAATTAGGAAATGTAATGCACAAGAAACTCAAAATGTTTATCTGAAATATGTCCTCGAGACAGTTTTAAATGTCCTTTAGCAATGTTCAAAACTGCATAACAATGTTCACTCAAAGTTCTTCAATCAACCTCTGAGGTGGTTTTGGGGTGCGTTTAGATCGGCGTAGTTCAGGACTAGCAGGGGTAGCAGTAGGGGGTGGATCCTCTGGTCCACAATCTTCTGGAGTGGAGCTGTTTGCTTCTCCAGGGTAATCTTGAAGATCTCCCTCAGTGGGTGCTTCCTCTGCTTTAGTGGTTCCTGAACTTGAACTGTTCAGAAGAATGTCGTCGAGGTGTCGCCTCCAAGTCTGACCATCTTGTTGCTGAACACTGTTGGAATGGGGTGCGGTCTGCTGTACCACTGTACCAGATTGCCACTTGCGACTGGATACATAGTCACGTGCCAATACAGTGTCGCCAACAGCTACGTCTTGGAACTTGGCATGCTTGTCATGATTAGACTTCATTTTGCCTTACTGGCAGGCCACACGACTAGCAAGGTCAGGACATGTCAGGGAAAGACAAGTGCGAAGGTCGCGTCCCAGGAAGAGCTTGGCAGGTGATGACCCTGTAGTGGCATGGGGTGTGCTTCTGTAAGATAGGAGAAATCTAGTGATCTGCTGTTGTGGAGTGCAGGCAGGATCAGCCACAGAAGACTCCAAAGCATACTTGAAAGTCTGGACGAACCTTTCTGCCAAACCATTAGATGATGGATGGTATGAGGACACCAATATTCTCTAAATACCATTCTGCTGCAGGAATTCACTATACTCCACAGACTGGAAAGGCGGTCCATCGCTGACTATTTGGGCTGGGAGGCCATATCTTGCAAAGACACTGCGCAAGGCATTGCAGGTTGCTCCTGCGGTTGTTGTCTTCATTGGACCAAACACTTCTGGCCACTTGGAGTGAGCATCGACTACTACAAGGTAGTGGTTGGAATGGTGAGTTGCGAAGTCTAGGTGTAAGCGTCGCCACAGAGTGGTGGGCTAAGACCAAGGAAGCAGTGGTGAAGCTGGGGAAGCATTTCTGGTTCTGTGACACTGCTGGAATTCACGCACAGTATCCTCGATGTCGCTGTCAATTCCTGGCCACCAGACATGACTGCGTGCCATAGCCTTCATGCGAGCTATTCCGGGATGGGCTTCATGAAGTACTCTCAGGATTGGTGGTCTTAAGGTGGGCAGAATGATAGTTTGCATACCCAACATGAGGCAGCCTTCCTCCACAGAAAGCTCATTCCTGCGTGTGAAGTATGGCTTGAGCTGAGGATCAGCACAGAAATGGAGAGGCCAACTGTCAAGGGTAAGTGTTAGTGCCTTAGCCAATGTAGGATTCCTGGAAGTCTCCTTGGCAATTTCCGTGGCAGAAACTGGGTGCCGGTTTAGCTGCTGACTAGCCATGAAGAATATCTCCTCTTCAACGCTTGCATCTTTCTTAAACTGGAGAGTTAACCGAGACAAGGCGTCCACACTGGCTACTTCAGCAGATGGCTTGAATTCAATTTGGTAATGGTATGAGGATAGAAGGAGAGACCAACACTGCAGTCTAGCTACTGCCAGGACTGGTGTGGCTTGAATTCAATTTGGTAATGGTATGAGGATAGAAGGAGAGACCAACACTGCAGTCTAGCTACTGCCAGGACTGGTGTGGCTGAGTCAGGAGCAAAGATCTTTAGCAAGGGTTTGCGGTCAGTTCGGAGCGTGAACTTTCCCCCAAAAAGATACATGTAATATTTAGTGATGCCAAAGATGATGGCAAAGCCTTCCTTCTCGATCTGGCTGTAGTTTCTCTTGGATGAGTTTAACGATCTGGAAGCATAAGCAATGGGTCGCTCGTTGCCATTAAGGAAGCGGTGCAGAACGACGGCTCCAATACCATACTGGCTTGCGTCGTTTTCAAGGATCACTGGAAGGCTTGGATCATAGTGGACTAACACATTGGAGGATGAGAGTGAGTCCTTGACTTTGTTGAAGGCTTGCTCACACTGGGAGGACCACTTAAATTCCTGGTTTTTCTGCAGGAGCTGATTTAGTGGTTGGAGAATTGTGCTCAGGTTGCGAATGAATTTTCCATGGTAATTGATCATCCCAAGGAAGGCTCTTAACTGAGTGGAGTTCTCAGGGCATGACACTTGCTTGATGGCTTCGATCTTCTCCTCTGTTGGGGAGATTCCACTGGCTGAAATAACACAGCCCATGTATGTCACGGATTTCTGCATAAACTTGCATTTACTGAGCTGCAGTCGTAGACCATAGCTGTCTAGACGGTTGAGGACACTGTCTAGGTTCTTGGTGTGGTGATCATCATCTCTACCAGTGATAAGGATATCGTCCTGGATGCTTGCCACATTGTCAAGACCTTGAAGAATGACATCCATGGTACACTGGAATATAGCAGGTGATGAAGCAATACTAAAAGGCAGTCTCTTGTAGCGGTATAATCCTCGGTGGGTATTGTGACAAATGTTTGGCTGTCAGGATCCAAGGGAAGCTGCTGATAGGCGCTCTTTAGATCGAGCTTAGTGAATCTCTGTCCACCTTGCAGTTTGACAAAGACGTCCTCAGGCAAAGGGATTGGACACTGAGGAACATTGAGCTGCGGGTTGACAGTAACCGCATAGTCTTTGCAGGATCTTGTGGTACCGTCCGATTTAGGTACATGAACCATTGGAGTCGCCCTCTCACTGAATTCGACCTTTTCAACGATGCTCTCAGCTTCTAATTGGCTGTACTCAGCCTCTACGGCCTCTTGGAGTGAATAGGGGACTGGGTGTGCCTTGTAAAACTTGGGCTGGGCATCTGATTTCATTTCCAATTTGGCTGTAATGCCTTTGGTGTGCCAAGGCCTGGCCTTAAAACCTCAGGGTAGGACTGGATAACAGTGTGCAATCGTGACTTGACATCCTGTGGTAGGCCTGTGTCAGATAAACAAATACTGCATATCTTCTTCCAGTCAAGCTTTACATGTGATAACCAGTCTCTTCCAAAAAGAGATGGTCCGGAGCCTTCCACTACTCTAAGTGGGACATCAGCACTCTGGTCTTGGTATGTGAGGTGCACTTCCAGTTGACCAGATACCTTTACTGGGTGTCCTGTGTAAGTGTGCAGGCGAGTGTTGGATGGACGGGAGGTGTGTCCTTGAAATGCCTTGTGTATGTCTCACTGGAGATGAAAGAGACTCCAGCACCAGTGTCTAGTTCCATGAAGAGGGGAGTTCCATTCAGTTTGACTGGTACCTCAATGCCATTGCTACCCGAGCCCAAATTGCACAGTGAAGTCGAGAATGGATCAACTGAATCATGAGAACTGACCTGAGAAGGCTCTGTTTCTTCCACCTTGTTAATCTTTTGTGGTTTGCTTTTGCACACCTCGGTGATGTGACCGGCTCTTCCACAGGAATGGCAAGTGTAATTCCTGTATTTGCACTGAGAGCAGGCATAACCCATCTTCCCGCAGCTGAGGCATTCTGACGTGCTGTTGTTGTTTTTGTGGCCAGGGGGGAGCGATTTGCCTTGGGCCTTCCCGGGAGGCTTGCGTTGTTTTGGGGGATGAGCATCACGACGATTTCCTGAATCCACCTTGTTTATTGGAGTTGCACCATCTTGAGAAAACGCAGCCACGTCCTTTTCTGCAGCCCCGGTGCTTAGGGTGACCTTCAATGCACTATTGAAGGTGTGTTCTTCGGTTAGCAATTTCTTTTGCGTTTCCTTGTTTTACGTAGACCACAGACGAGACAATCACGCAAAGCTTTGTTTAGATGTGCGCCAAACCGACAAGTGGAGGCCAGATGTTTTAAGCTGGTAACGAATGTCGAAACGCTCTCACCTTTGCATTGGATGCAATTGTGAAGTCTTTATCGCTCGGCTATGACCAGTTTCTGTGGTGCAAAATGGTTCTTGAGGATAGTCGAAAGCTGTGTGTACATTTTCGCCAAAGGCGCTGTTGGGAACACAGGTCCGAAAGGATGTCGTAAGCTTTGGCCCTGATGACAGAAATTAAAATGGCCCTTTGCTTGTGGGAGTCGCCAGAATCGGCAGGAACACTGTTTGCTTTGAAGTACTGTTCCAATCGCTCCAGGTAGCGATTAATACTCTTGGAAGCTGGGTTGAATTCTTCTATTTTGCCTAAGCTCAGCATAATCCCATCCTCGTCGCCAGATATGTTATGTTCTCGTGGGAAGGCGAAGGAAAATCATTAAGATGACACAAGATGGTGGACTTCACACTAACTGTATTGTCACATAAGCACATGTTACATACCAGTAACCGCTGGTTCTGCGGGCTCGCTATAGAAATTACTCAACACTATAACAGCAGGAAGAGGAGAAGGTGCAGAAATCCAGTACTTCTCACAGGTTCTTCGTGATTGGAAAAAATTATTTCTCCACGCGTGGAATTGTTGTTTTTCTGATTTGATTGGCTGTAAACAGCTGTCGACTGAGTTTTAGACAACAGATTTCCTTGCAAAAATCTCAGTATGTATAAAATAAAGTTCCATATTCAGTAAGTAGCACTGCCCAATTTATAAAAGGTATTGTTACTAGATGATCTTGACATGTACCTTACTACATTCCTCACATAAATTAATAGATGGGCGAAGGACAAATCTCAGGACTGGCTCCTCTAAAGGGGCAGTGACAAATACCAGAACATGACTCAAAGTGATTCATGCTTTTTGGCAACTCAAAACTCTTGGTAAATATCTCACTAGTAAGGCAAAAACCTTCTGTCCTCTTAGGTAACATGTGGATCTCTTTTGAGAGTATTCTGGGGACCACAAATTGAGAAGCATTCTTGCAGCAAGCTTGTGTGTTGTTGGCCTTATTAGATGAAGCAATACTGGCACTTTCCAAAAGAAAGTGTTTGCCTTGTAAATTGACAGTGCAACAGTCTTTTGACATTAACCAGTAGGAAGGTTGATAACCGTACATTTTGCAGGAGAGCAATACGCATAATGATACCCACATGAAAAAAAGTCACCAGAAAGATGTTCTCTGAGGGCATGGTCCAAACACTTCTTTTGGTGGTTTGCCCAACTGTATCTCTTGCTTTCTCCCCATAAAATCTGCCTTTAATATAATACGGAAATTCAGTATGGATGTAAGCTCTGTGAAAGTTGTCTTTAAAATGGTCTGACATGAGATGGATGTTTTCCACACAGAATGGTTCACTATGAACTCAAAACCCATGAAAATCTTGTGAAATAATTCATTGTAAATTCACAGATTTTTCACAGGATTTTCATGGTTAAATCAATGACATTTTCATGGTCTCAGTGCCATGAAAAAAAGACCTGTGAAAATTTCCATATTCATGACCCATGAAATATTGAGTAAAGTGACCTAGAAGCCATGAAATACCCATGAAAATGGCATTTCATGGCCTTTTCAAAGGTACTGAGAAACCCATGAATTTCAAGCCCAAAATTTCATGGTGTCAAAGTTCACTAGTTTTTAATGGGTTGCAGCAAATCATGACCCATGAATATCCTGTGAATATGTAAAAAATTCATTGACCATGAAAATTTTCCTTGAATTTTCATGGCCTCTACATGGTTTTTTCATGGCACATGAAAGTTAATTGCCAGTTAGTTTTCATGGGGTTGTTAGGAATATGCAAGCACCATGAAAATTCTTTGGAAACCCTATGAATTTGGAATTAAAAATTCTTCACTTTTCTTGTACCAAAGACTGTACTACAGTGTAAAGCTTGCAGTATACCATAACTGTAATACATACACTATCACTTAAATTATACACTGAAGAACTAACCTATCTGTGAAACTTCTTGGTCCTGTTGTACAAGCACACACACATGAAAGACATGACCAGAATTCTGGATTCTCTGATAGTTTATTTTGTTTCACCAGCTGTACATAAATATTACTTTAGGATTCCAAAATTGTGATAATTCAGTTTACACTTTCTTAAATAAAAAAAGTTGGAATGAAATTTTTTGCATAAAATTAAGATGTTAATGATTTTTAGCTCTATTTTGATATCACTGATTTTCCTTGTGGAGACAGATTCTGCTCCTATATTTCTGTTTATTTAAACTATTTTGAAGGTATATTATAAATAAATTTGATGTGAAAAATATTTGGACGAAATTATTGAAAATATACTCACTGGTTTGATGTATTTTTGTCTAAACTTCAAATATAATTTCCTTCGTCTAATATCATGTGTAAAATGTTATGGACAGTTATTATAATGTCTATTTATGTAACAGCATTCATGTAAATTTCTTGATATGTTTTACACTTGTGATCGATACTCTCAAGGTAACTAACAACAAAACAATTACCAACTTTCTGCACTCTTGCATGTGTGAAGATATATCTATGGCTGACTATGTCAGTGTCTCTCTGTTTTGGCCACCTGAATGTGCCATCCTTCTTTCGGTTATCATTACTATTTGCATCTTCATCATCATTTTGACCAAGATAGGCTGCTTTAGCAAGTTTGCATTTCCTTTCATCAGTTTTGTAGACCAACACTCTTTACTGTTTGCAAAATAAAGGGAGCACATCATCAGTTATCTAAGAGCCTTTCTTATGTACGTAGTAAACCTAGAAATGGATAACTCGCCAAAACAGGTTCTTTTCAACATGAAGCCGTCAGATACTAAGCAAGGCACTGTGGAAGTGAGGTGAGGTATTTCGTATTCAGAATTTGACTGTATTTTTTATTCCTAAGAACGGTCGTGATGTGATGTTTCGCCAGATGATCACAGAATAAAAATTTTCAAGTTAAATCAATAGTTAGCGCGCGCGCTCCGATGTTTACGCGTAATAAGATGACCAAGCTTGAACTTACCTCTTCATATTGTAATGCATATCGATAACTTCATCTTGAGGAAACCTCTTTGAAAAAACTTTTCAGACGGTCCATTGCGTTGATCTGGAAAAAAAGAGACTGCTACACAAACACTACGAGAAATGCAATTGGAATGGAACCATTCCGTTCGAGGTACGAAAAAAACCGCCACTTCTTCGTAAATCACGTGTACTTTCACGTGGTGACCTTAGGTCATCGCAGCCATCATAGGTCAGCGGTCACACAGTGACCTCACAGGTTATCGTGTTTAACGTTACGAAATGACTCCAAAGAGGTCTCGTTGCTGCGTCTGTAATCTTACAAAATAAAGCAGCACAAAAAGATGTTCGGTATTTGGAATTCGAAGCAATGAATACATGAAGGTAACGTTTCATCCCGACTGAGAAGATGGCCTGACTCTGTTAACCGGCGACTCTATGAACGAGGTAAAAATAGCATTTTTTTTAGGTTACATTTGCACACTATTCAATTGAGGTGACAAAGTGATTGATTTTTCCTTGTTTTGTTCCACATTTCGTGTAGATGCAATGCGTACTATTGCTGTGCAACTTAAGCATCTGTACTCTGCAGGTGCCTTACTGGAAAAGCCCTAGAAGATTCCTCAGCCGCAAGAATGTAAGAGAAGGCCTTGAACAGGTTTCCAGAGTCATGGCTAACAATCAAAGCCAGCAGTGAGGCAGAAAAAATTCAACAAAGTTGTCCAGGCACGGCGCAGGCAAAAAGGCCCCCAAAACATCTGGGTTATTGCCTCCATCCCCATTTGTCTCAACAAAGGAGCAAATTGAAGATCCATTGTTTTTAGTCATTGTTTTGTGATTTCCTGTACATTTTACGTTAACAAAGGCCACTTAAGATGTTTAGGGACATTTTCATTCGACAGTTTTCGCGCTGTACACCAAAATTCCATCAGTGGATAAATTTATAACAAGTCAGTTCCACGGATCATGAAAGTCAGCTCGTTGATAAATCAGTGACTGTGATGAACTCATTAATACCACTTTTAATGGCCTATGGATTCATCAATGAAATTCATGGGCGACAGATTTCAGGGAATATTCATGGCCCATTAATTTTGTTCTCCCAAAACAAATAAATTGTTAGCCCATGAAATGCTGTTTGATTGCAATTCATGGGCATGAAATTCATTCTGATGACTTTCTGGGGAAACTAATGGGTCATGAAAGTAGACTTTGAAGAAATTCATGGGTCATGAAAGTAGGCATATAAAGACATTCATGGGTCATGAAATTAATTCTGGTGACTTTCATGGCAAATCAATGGGTCATAAAAATAGACTTTGAAGAAATTCATGGGTCATGAAAAAAATTCCCCTAATTCATGGAAAATTCAGGGCTAAAAATAACCCCATGAAATTTCATTTTGCAGTATTCATGGGCCATGAAATGATCTTCATGGGTTTTTCACATGAAATTCATGGAATTTTCATAAAACTGCAGTTCATAGTGGTTGGTGCCTCTGCCGTGTGTTCCAGCATTTTTGGCAGCCCTGGAAAGAAATTTGTCAATTTAGTTCTTTCCCAATTGACTTTTCATGTGCCAAATGTCATCACCTGGTTTCCTGTAGTGTTTTACTGCAGGAAATACGGAAAATAAGGTTAATTTCCATCTTCCATCCATTCATCTCCACAGCTCAAAAGTGAGCAACTTCTCTAAATATTTTGACCATACAGTACATTGCAGACTGTCAGTTTTGAGGTGCCAAATTATTTGTAAGTGAAAAGTTTGTCTGTGCTGTGGTCAACAACAAGCTATCAGCGCCTTGGAACCCCAACTTATGTTGGAGGCAGCCTTTTTCAGGGAATGCTGAATGCTCCACTGAAAAGATGTTGAAGTGTCAGGTGGGTACTCTCCACCATCCGTTTTCTCTCTTTCTTTGAAAGATTTCGTTTTGCATTTCTACTGCTGCTCTTGTTGACCCCATTGCATCAATAGCCCAAATTACAAAATTTGAAGTTCCACTCAGGTGAATTTTTTTCTGAGCCCACCTTGCCCAGTCGGGTAGCCAATTAGATCAAAGGATTTGCTTCATATTGCCTATGGGCACTGCCAGCTGCATGATAAAAGAAGATATTTTTCTTACCGCTAATTGCAACATCTGAAAAGCCTGAAGTTCTTCCAGTTTTCCTGGTGTCAATCCAAGCCTTTTGCAAAGTTAGTCCTTGGCTTCTGTGTATTGTCATGGCCCAGGAAAGTTTTAGAGAGATTTGTTCTCATGTACAGAACAGGTATGAGCTGGCTGTGGTTGGGCATATGGGTACCCATCGTGGGATTGTGCTATTGTTGCAGTATTGTACAAAAGTCATGCAAATGCTTGTCGAGGAAATTCAATGAAATTCCTGGCTTTTTGGTCAAAAACAATATTTGCACATTCATGAGTTCTTGTGGCAGCTGATGAGGGATTCATGCACAATTTTGACAAATTGATATACAGGAAACTATTCAGAGAAGATTTGCCCCTCATGCAATTACCTTGCTTTTTTAAGGTGAACTACTTCATATCAAAACACATGGAATTTCCCGCTGTGATCCAGTCTTTGAGCAAACTGCAACCATAGTAATGTCAAAAAGTACAGCTTTTATTGGTGCTTACAGAAATAAGGAAGAGAACAAACAGAACAAGGTTTTTGCGGACATCTTTGTTATTGGAACGGATCGCTGCAGAAGAATGGAAAGAAAATTCCTTTATGAATCATGAGAGGTTTATGAAATTAGCTGTAGGGCTTAGGCCTAGTATCAAGGGACAAGTATAAAGCAGGATCAGGGTCAAAATCCAGTTCCAAATAGAAGCAGGCACAACAGAAAGCCAGGCAATGAAATAGGAACAGGCACAGCTAATTAGGAACAGGCACAGCTTACTGGGAACAGGCATAACGTATTAGGAACAGGCACAGCGTATTAAGAAAGGCACAGCCTCTTAAGAACAGACATAGCTGAGCACAGCTTATTAGGAAAAAGGATGGCGTAATAAGGACAGGCACAGCTTACTAGGAGCACTGAGCACTAAAATTCCCAGAGGGCCTTGTGAGAGGCAATTTAAGATGGCTACCAGAGCGCGGTATTTGAGTAAGTGTTGAAGTATTGATCTGTGTAGTAAACTTGTGTAAGCAAATGGGATTAATCATTTATCTCTAAACCGTAATGTGTGACTCGCAATTGTTGATGGTGAATTTAAGAATACATTTGTGTAAAAACAAAACCCTTTTTAACCTTGTAAGAAGGGAAAATTTTGTTTCTTTCCGAGAATATTAAATGAATACTTTAGAAGCAAGTGAAACAAATGAAGATTAATGATCTGGCTTAATATTCTGAGTTGGATGGAAAAGATATGGTGCTCACTCATACAAAAAGAATGCTTCAAGAAGTCCTACGATTTATACAAAGTGGAAATTTAACTGACAAATGTGCCGACTATGTACAATATAAATGTGAAGGGGCCATCATTATCCTCAACATTTCATCTCTTAATTACAATATCCCAGTGACATTTGTTGATCAAGCAGAAGAGATTTTCATCATGGTGGAGGAGGCCTTAAGGGAAATCCAACAGATTAGCCAGTCAAGTGCATTCCATATAGAGAATGCATTTTCTGGTTCTCCAGGATATCCAGCCTTAAACGATCCAAGAGAGGTCCTCAAAATGTCTGTTGAAAATAAATGTAATGTAAGTACCATGGCATGCATGTTAAAAGTGAGTGAATCAACTGTGAGAAGATGACTCCGTTCAAATGGGATATCAATTTCTTCTCAATATGCAAACTTAAGCAAAGGTGATTTAGACACTATCGTGTTAGGTATACTTCAACAGTTCCCAAAAAGTGGCTACAAGAAAAAAAAATTCAGGCCTGTACGGGATTTGAACCATGACCTCTGCGATACCAATGCAGTGCTCTATCAACTGAGCTAACAAGCTAACTGGGAGCTGGTCACTGAGTTGGTTCCAAATATACCTGTGAACTGATCAATAAACGGTTGTGAATATATGGAAGTCGTATATTTGAACTACGTTTAAAGACGTGAATATGAAAGCGATCTTCACAGTAAGGAACACTACTTAAGTAGTAGTGAAAAGAAAGCCTGAATAAAAATTCAGGCCTGTACGGGATTTGAACCATGACCTCTGTTATGCCGGTGCATTGCTCTACCAACTGAGCTAACAAGCCACCTGGGAGCTGGTCACTGTGTTGGTTCCAAATAAACCCGTGAAGTGATGAATAAACGGTTGTGAATATATGGAAGTCATTTATTTAAGATGTGAATATGGAAGAATCTTCGCGGTAATGAGCATTACTTACGTAGTAGTGAAAAGAAGGCCTGAAAAAAATTCTGGCCTGTACAGGATTTGAACCATGACCTCTGCGATACCGGTGCAGTGCTCTACCAAGCCACCAGGGAGCTGGTCACTGTGTTAGTTTCAAATAAAGCCGTGAAGTGATGAATAAACAGTTGTGAATATATGAAAGTCATATATTTGAACTGCGGTTAAAGACGTGAATATGGAAGCGATCTTCGCAGCAATGAACACTACTTTAGTAGTAGTGAAAAGAAGGCCTTAAAAAAGGTGGGGCCTTGTCACACATGCTGCCATTGAAGATTATAGCAGGAAAATCATGTATCTTTGCTGAAGTACCAATAACAAGGCAGAAACTGTGTTAAGGGCATTTCTGAAGGCTGTGGAAAACTTTGGACTCCCTTCTTGTGGATGACGTTTGTGGATGACTTTCTAGTAATTGCACTGCATTTTGTGGTTTAGGCTGTGATAGATGCCTATGGCATTGACGTGAAAGGACCAGTCCTCTTCACAACTGGCAGCAGGGATCTTTTGAAATTCAACCAATATACTGTCTTTTACATGATATAGACAGGAATTACATGAATCAGCTAATTGATCCACTGACGCACAGTGACTGTTTTGGAATAGACATCTACATCAGATGTGTCTCCTTTGCTGCAAACAGATTAGCATAAAGTAATTAGAAAGAGTAGTAGAATTGACTTAAATTCAGGGAGAGACCAAGGAATGAGGAAATGTTATCAATAACCAGTTTTCTTCATGTTTATCATTTACAAATGAAGATAGACTTTTAGTAAAAAGTAACACATCAGTTGCTGTCCATGTATTACATATTGATTATTCAATACTGTTACTTCCTTGAGGCTAGACTTAATAAGATAACACTGATTATCATCAAGGCAGAAACATGTACAGCTAGGTGATCAGATTAAGAATGTAAACATGAAAAATTTCTTTTCCTGACAATAAAAAATGTATCAAGCATGTCCATAGCCCTGTCCTTGAACTTTTATGACTGTGTCAAAAGCCCTCTTGAAATCTTCATAGGACAAGTGACATAAGGTCAGAAGGACCTCCAAGGTACAGTAGGCCATCTTTGATCAGGATCCCTGTTTACATAAAAAACAAACAAGCAAACAACTAAAACAGCAACTTGGTGAGCCAGTTGCACCCCTGTGCAATCTTTGATAGACTTCTGGGCAAATAATGGTAACATCAGTGTCAAATGTTAAAAAGTATTTCTTTATTTGACATGTCTTGGTTTTAGACCCACTCTTTTTTATTGCAGAGCATTTTTCTTTAAAACGGATTTGTTCTATTATAAGGAGAGATGTCTTTTATTCACATGCCAGATTCACTTACACGTCTCCTACAAGTAGTCCAGAAAGAAGGTAACAACCGCTGCTTGCTATTATTACAACAAACCTCACGGCAGCTGCATCAATTGTCTTGCAAATTTCACTACTGACCTTTGGGCAAGTATCAAGACTTTCTCTTGGCTGTGTCAGTTGAGCTAAGCATTTGTGAACAACTTGATATATCATGCACTCATATGCGATACGATACGATACGATAAACCTTTATTTTAACACAATAGTAGTTAAAGCTAGTAGCTTGTGGGGTCGTGCATAAATTAAAATAACTACAAAGTTAAATAATAAAACTTTTAGATATATTACAAAATGTAAAATAGTAAATTAAAATATATGTATAATTAAAATATATGCAAAAGTTACATAATGATAAAATGATAAAATATTCCACCTTGGTTGCATTATTTTTAGTCACCAGAGCTGCTGATACTCCACACTGACTCATCAGTTTACTGATATTATCTTGATCAAATTCTTCTTCCTTCTCATCAAATTACATCAGGTGCTCCAACATCTTTGATTTCAAGATAAGGAATGTTATCCATTATCACTATTGCACATGCAGTTCTGGGCAACCAGTTACCAAATAAATGGCAACTGGCCTTGCCAACCCCATTATAACAAAATGAGTGTGTGTAATCACATGAGCCATTGTCTGCCCCAACATTGAAAACAACCCTCTTAACACCAACTGTTGGGAATGGAAAGGCAATTTGTGCTCATCAGTGCCTTCAAATAACTGAAGACCATTGCATAACAATGATGTTTGCATAACAATGACGAAAAACTCTCGCTGCGTACCCCAACATCTGCTGCATCCTCCCCAATCACATCATCTCCACCGTCTGATACAAAATACACCCCAGGGGACTTTTGCAATTTTGAGCCTGCAATTTTTTTTTTTATATTCTAAAAATTTCCCTTTGGAACGATTACTAGTGATTGGGTAGGTAGGCTGATCTTGTTTCACCACAATATGTTTAAAATTCTGCAAAACCCTCTCAGCAGAAGCCCTACAGTACAAAGAAAATGTTTTATTAGGCAATTCAAATTGATTATAGGATTCATGTTTTTAAGGCAATGTTATTGTCATTAAAACATAACACAAAAAGAATATATTGCCTAATTAAGTTTACACGCTCTTAAAAAATTTATCTTCAATCTTCAACGGCTTTGACTAGGGTTTGCATTGTTCATCTTTTAGCCAATATTTTGTAACAAAGTGCAGATTTATTGCTCAGGATATGAAAATAAATGGAGATCCTGTCATCCTATCAATTTCTGTGCAAGGAAGTGGTTGAACACCCTTGCAAATAAAAATCTGAGAAGTGATATGTAACTACTTTTGAAACCCATACCATTCCAAGCTGCAAAAGCACATATATCATCTTTAGGCTTGTGTTTTGTCAGATCTCAGATAAGGAATAATTGTGTCACTTTTGACTGACTGACAAAACTAGCACTGTTTATAAGTAATGAGAAGCAAAATTGTCAACACTACATCAAAGTTGTCACATAAATCATTCTTCAATGATCCAATGACATTTCCCTGACCAGTTAGGTGCAAAGTGGATATTTTGCCTTCACTACACAACCGAACACACTCAAAGGTTGAGGCATGGGCGCGTTGGTCAGCTAGGCCCAAGATATATTTTAATTGTGACAATGAGTTTACAACAAAGTGGATAAGAGATACATCAAGTAACGTCCTACATGCGCCAAAGCCGGACACGTAAACCCCAAAAACCTCTTGTTAGGAAAATAGGGACCGTGTACCCCCGACCAACTGCAGTGGCGCCACCTTTGGGGTTTTAAGGTTGATCTATAAACAATGAAGAGAATGAAGAAAACAAATCATATCAGGCTAATTACACAATAAAAATAAACCTTATGGGAAAGTGCTAGTGGCAAGGCTGACCGTAGAATGCCACAAGTTTCTCAACGGTCTCTTCTTACAAACATACTACCCATGAGCCTTCGTGTACTACGCTCGCACCCAGTTCTCTGTTCCGTGTCGGCAAAATATTAATTTGTGTCAATACCGATTATCACAAATTACATGAGTTGTGATGTAAGAATTTCAACTTTTCCTGGATTTTCTTTAAAATCACAATTTCTGTTGACAACTTCACTGACTTTTCCTTAACGTTTCACAATATTTTTTTTGGAGACTATATATCTGTGTCACAGGTGTCCAGCTTCTTGCTTTTAAGAAGATTTCTATATAAATAAAGTACAGACACAACAAATTCACCTTTAGTATCCAGAATTGATGAAATGCACCCATCAATTGTTTTGCAACCCTCCATAGCTTCAGTAATTTGATTGTTCAACCAATTTGGAAAAATTTCCTTTAATTTATCTACATCAATGTCTTGGCTTGATGGATGTCCAGAGGAAAAAAACAATAAAAGAGAATCTTAGCATTAGGTGTGACTGATCCATTAGCATTGAGACAACAAAAGACGGCTGTAAAGGTGTTTCTAACAAAAAATGTTCGGGTACAGCTGTCTCCTCTACTGGGGTCTAGTCCTCCTCTTACTGGCCTTGTCAAGTCGGGAAATGCACTTCTGTAAAGCAGCAACAGAAACAAGCCAACATTCATTATTAAAAAAAGATTCGGAGCAGCACCCTAAGTACTGTTAAGTACCGTATAATCAAGAACATAAAACATAAAGTCATTTAAGTAAATGGGAATGTATTTTTTGAAAGTAGTTTTGTTGTTTATTTTGCAGAAACACACAATGCTTGAAATCGAAAACTCAACTAAACCAGTAAGGGAGGTTTTCTGCAAACAGCAAATACGCTTAGAACAAACAAAATTACAATATACACAAATACAATGAAAACTCACCGACTGTTCGAGCTTAGGGTTTCTATGAACAACGATAATTCACTATCTACTACTCAACATAAGCAATATAAACTAACTGTCCATTTCTTAGACTAATGTCATTAGGTGCCAGCGTAAATACGCCTAATTATGTCGCCGTCCATATGGATCCACACTAGTTCAAGGCATGTTGCAAATGTCAAATGCCATGCCCATTGTCGGTCAATAAAAGTTTCATGGAGAAACTACATATTTCTAAATTTAAGTAAGCTTACCTGAAGTTATCAGCTGCCCAACTAGCAAATGAGCTTCCAGGATTTGGACCACGATCAGATTGTAACCTGTCTGAGTTTGATGAATATTCGTCTATATCATTAACGAGATCCTGAAAATTATTTTTCAGATTATTTAGACCCCACTCAGATAAACTCATATTGAGAAAACAAATCTTTTGTGGATCCTTCTACAGCACAGAGCACGTAGTGGAAAAGTGTAAATTACCTACCCCTTCAATAATGTTGGGAACATGTACTGATTGCGAGTAGTACTGAGACATCTTAATTAGTACCCAAGACCCTCTCCGGTTCTTCTGTTGTGCCTGTTCCTAATACGCACTGTATGTTCCTAATATGCTGAGTCTGTTCCTAATACGCTATGCCTATTCCTAATTAGGTGCGCCTGTTGCTATTACCCTGTGCCTGTTCCTAATGAGCCGCACCTGTTCCTTTTATGCTGTACCTGTTTCTTATAAGCTGTGCCTGTTCCTAATATGCTGTGCCTGTTCGTATTACGCTGTGCCTGTTCCTAATTCGCTGTGCCTGTTCCTAATACGCTGTGCCAGTTCTTATTATGCTGTGCCTGATCCTAATAGGCTGTGCCTCTTCCTACTAAGCCTTACCTGTTCCTATTATAGTGCCTAGCTTTTTGTTGTGCCTGTTCCTATTTGGAACTCTAAAGACAAGCTACTAGGATGCAAATGCCTCTATCAGTGGAAAAACAAGTTTATATCATCCTCTATTTTTTTCTCAGGCAGCATGGTAACAAATCTTGCAATCTTATTGGTTCTTAGCACAGTCTGTATTTTCCTATCTCTGCCCACGGTCAACGGTAATACTTTTGTAAGTCGCCAAGTACATCCCCACCTTCATTGCCATTTTTCATAAATATAATTCGTTTTTCTAGCTGGGCAGTATGATTAAGCCAAAACGTCGGTCACTTCCTCAAGCTAATAAATAACTGATTAATCCTCTCCTTCCTCTCTTTCTTTCAAATAACTTTGGTTGACCGGAAAACGTTAGTTTCAAATTGAATTTGTATAAGCAAAAGTATCACGAAATTGGTTGACAAGTTGCCTAAAACCCGTCTGTAATTAATTTTTATCCTTCCCAAAAAGTACCTGGAAAGTTTAAACATGAGACATTTGGTTACGATTGAATTAATTGATAGAGCTTTTGTTCATTTAACACCTGAATTCTCTCAAACAATTCGTAGTGAAAGGAAAAGCAAAGTTTTCAGTTCTACTACAAAGAAGCTTTTGGTGAGTCTTTACAAGTCCATTCAATTTAGACATTTGTATGGTAAATTGCACAACAGAAACTGAAGGAATTCAATGGGGAAAAGGCCACATTAAGTCCCCTTGTGTCTAGTTGAAGTGTCTCATTCGAATTTATTTTTGTAGAGGAAAGACCAGATTTACCCACGCCATTGCAGTAAACAAATGAGCAAACTCTCACAAGTTCAAAATCAAAAATTGGATTTTATTTACAATAATTTTCTTGCCATTTACTAACTGAACAGAGGTAAATCTTTGTACATGAATTAATTGTCGACGAGAGTGAATAATAGTTTCCGTAAGATCATTGACTGTTTTTGAAGAAAAGATTGTTGTGACAGTCCTTGTCAAACTAGTTCTGTTGTTTTTTCAAAAGGGTACTCACGTTTCTTTTCTTACACGCTCTCTAATTGATAGGTGTCAGATTGTGACAGATACTTGTAAAAGTTTGTTAGAAGCCTCTTAATCACCTCTATCATTACACACATGAAAATGTTTAGGTGAAGATTCTCTCTTTTATTTGCATTACCTTTATTTCAACTACCATATACCACGGCCTCGGGCAGTACTCAAGACCTTGGGCACAGTTTTTCTCAATACGGATCTCCCTGCAGGCAATTAACATAGTTATTATCTTGCGGATGAAGGGCATATGTAAGAGGTTGAAAGGTTGTTTTGGCTGTCTTGAAAGGGATACAGACATAGATATTAAGTATTTGCTAGAAGATATATTAAAGTTCACAAAACAACCAGGTGGACAACCCGACATGGTTTGATGCTACTCTGGTTTGAAGATTCAGTGAATGTAACTAAGAGGTTACAATTCATAGATTCGACATTTCAACACTCCTGTCTAGTGCCTTCATCAAGATGATCTAATTGCTGCAACATCAGGTTCTTTTATAAATTCACTGATTAGAAGGAACCAGCGACTGTTTTTACTGTTATTTCTATCATTCAGGGTGTTTTGGAAGCCATCAAGAGTATTTTGAATAGCCACAATGTTAAAGTTGATAGCAGATATCCCATGAAAGGGAGTTGTGGCATCCTAAATACGCACTTTTCCGGATTGAGGGTCGGTCCTTTGTCACGAATACACTCAATGGTCTTCTGCAACCTGTTGTCAGGTTCTTCAACTGAACGAACATAGATAATTATGTCATCCCTTACGATAGCCTCATTTTTTTTTCTCATGTCTATGCAGAGTCTGAGTATGAGTCCTCCTCCACGTTTAGGCGAATCAAAATGTCCCCGCTCTGAGGAATTCACATTTCCGCTCCGTGAATCACTTTCCATCGACCGTGCCTGACTTTCAGCAGCTTCCATGGATCTAGCAATATCTCTAGCCTTCTGAAGTGTGAGTTTACCACTGACAGCGAGTAGTTTCTTGCGAAGATCATGTGATCGACATTTATCAATTAACTGATCGCGGACTTTTTCTTCGTCGCTTGTTCTTCAATTCTCACTAAGCTGGAACAATCTGGTCACTAACTGGTCTGTTGTCTCGGACTCTTCCTGTTTTGCTTGACGAAACTGATGTTGTTCAAATGGAATGTTAACTTGTGGCAAAAAATTTGCGTCTAGTAATCTCATAGCTTTCGCATATTGTGTTTCTCCGTTTGGGGCTGGTCCAAGACACTCAGCGTAACAAAAATGTCCTGTACATCCTGTCCAGCGCAATGCAAAAGTAAGGCTTGTTTTTTGTGCCTCTTTTGTTATACACTTGGCCTCGAGAAAAAACTCAAAAGAACGTTTCCATCGTCTCCAACGAGGTCCCACGCTAGTTGGATTGCCTGTGCAATCGAAAGGGTTTATGTTCGCAAATTCGACGTTCATGGCCATATTTTCTCTGTATATGTCGGAAACTTCCTTGTCTATCCTCGTCGCCAATTGTAGTGTTTAAATATACGCATTCAAGCTACGGATTGAACCGGATTACAACAATCGAAGAAGACATCCTCATCCTAAACTCCTCGACTCACGTACTCTTACTCTGGCTATCCCATAATCGTCTTTACATGTCCCGGCATACAACGGGAAAGAATTTGTGGAAAGGAAGGTTAGTTCATTGGGTTCCGTGAGCTAAATCTCGGGAGAAACTGCAAGAATTATTTCAGAGTGTATGCATGTTGTTTTATAAATAGAAGCACTGTAACCTATTTTAACTTTTTTTTGTGTCCTTTTAAGGAACGTGATATGTCTGTTATGACCAGAGTGCCAAATTTTATTCTTAATTTTGATCTTCTCCACACTGCGCGTAGTTCATGGCTTGATATTTTAACGTAAATTATCGAGAAGGCGCCATCCGATCACCTTTGTTTACTTTGTAAGTCACGCAAGCGTGCAAGCGTTACGACCGATCACGTTTACGCAACGTTTTATGACAACTCGGCATCTATTCTCCATTCAGTTGCTATGAAAACCTAAAATTCTCAATGTAGAAGATAAACGAACGAAGTTTGAACGGTCAGAAGGAGGTCTTGGTCAATTTTAAGAATCATGCAAATAATCTTTGACATGAGCACAATTGAGCGAACACATAGATTTGCGTTGTTTTTAAGATGTTGGTGGATGGAAGCTAGAGATATACCCACGGGTTTGAGGTGGGTATTGATGTATAAACTATGCACTGATACACTTTTTCAGCCCGCTTAACGCCTGAATTTTGAGAATTCTTTCGCACAAAATAGTAACTTTTTGAAATGCAAATTAAGATCGAAGAGAAGGGTCTCCTCTGATCACGCTGGTATGAAAAATATTTCAGCTGAAGTTTCCATATTTTGTCTTTGAACTAACTGAATACATCTTGTAACTTGTAGCAAGATAGAACTCCGTTAGCTAAATTGTTGCAGTCGCTGCGCGCTGGAAAAATCTTTGAAATGTACACTTTCGATCGCTGTCCAGAGGGGTGTTTTGGCCAAAAATCATTTTTGGCTCGTGGCGACGCAAAAAAAAGAGAATTGGAGAACAACTAAACTATTTTTGAAACATGTCCTAAACCCTTTTCATGGGCAAAAAGTAAAAGAAAACTTTTCTCCGACGGGAAGTCGAGAGGACTGCTATTAGCGAGAGCGGCACTTAAAACATGTTAAGATAAAATGAACTCAAATCAACACTATGACGTATCACATTTGCAATGCATGATGGTATCATAGGTTTCTTACCTTACACTGTACTCACAAACCATTATGCGACACTTATTTCCAAGAAACATGAACATTTGTTTGAACGAGTGTTCATTGAAAAAACAAACTTTGAGATCATAATCACTTATGTGTCTAATATATATTTGTAACAGTCTTTTTCTTAACATGGTACACCAGAGTGATGTCTGTCATTTCCATCAGCTCCTAGTAAACAAGGTCTCCGTCGGTCACTCTTTTCCCAAAAGCCTTTTCTAATACGTTTTGGAAGATAGTGAAGACTTGTTTCTTGTCAGTGTCACCGGGCGTGTTAACAATGATGTTCATCATCAACACGATTTGGCATGATTCAGACCTTACATGGTGATGGCAAAAGTCACACTTTAGAAGAAAACCAGAGTTCAATTGAACTATCTTCTTTCCACAGTTACAGCAATTCTTGATCTATTCACACTTTAAAAATGGAATCAATTTGTGGTACTTAAACAGTGTTGTAGATGGTTATCGGCAGATGTTCTGCATCTTTAACTTGAAAAGCGTTCAGAGTAAGATCATCATTTATTATAACTTTCGTTTCCTTTGTGTTGCTGAGAAATTTCACGCTTTCTTCGATTTTTACTCTCAAATGAGGAAAGTTATGGGCTTGAACTTTCTTACGCATGTCAGTTTGGTTTTGCTATAGTGTAAGATTGATATGTACCATGCCATCTGTTACCAACCTTTTGGCAATCCTCATTTTCTTAATGTTAGTTATCTCAACTTCGCCTATTTGGAGGAATTTGGCACACATGTTGACAAAGTCCATCTCTTTCATGATGTCTGCTGAGTTCTTTTGTGGCACCGGAATGCGTACCCCTGACCAAGGGTATTGGTGATGGAAGTCATCTTGTTGATGAAGCGTCATCGTCTTTGCGCGGTTGAATTTCGAGATCTTGATCATTGTTTTGTTTGTTTGGCATTCAAGTAGAAGGGCTCTCTTTGACGGCGAAAAGCAGACTGCACGTTGGTTTTTTTTGTCCATCCACTTGTAGTGTAACATTTAAGTAATCTTTCGTGTCTGTTTTATTTCTCTTTTAGCTCTAAAACTGATTCAACATATGCGATGAAGGTTGAAGAATCTCTTACAGCATATGGATGTTTTGTTGGAGATCTTTTTAGGCGGAGTGGTAAGTGGTTTGTCATATCTAGCTTCCAGAAACTTGGCTTCTTCTTGCAAATTTTTCGATGCTTTCGGTGTATCCTTTGCTCTTTCTTTTTCTGAGGTAGATGTCTTTTTTTGAGTGCGGTTCGTCTTGGAATTCATTTTGAAAACAGTTCTTTGGACGTTATCAACTCCTCACAGAATAGATGTCCTTAAACATGTGTTGAAGATCGTCAAAGAGTGCAGCGTGTCTATCGGGTAACGTGTTTGTGATTGGTCAATTACCAGCCAATCAAAATATATTTGTTTCGATCCTTTTATACTTTATGGTCAACTTGTGTTGTTTTCCAATTCGTTTCTAATAATAAGATGAAAGATGAAGCACTCGCAGTCTAGTTGAGATTTCTCAGAATGAGAAGAAGGTAAGGGGATGAGTATTATTATGGACATTGTACACATCGCAAGGATGCACTGAAACAGTTTCCAAATTTTGCGGTATTTTCATTGATACGAAAGTGAAGTAAAATGGATAGTGATAATAGTAAACTTAAGTGTTACGGTACATGTATTTATAAATAATAGCTTAAGCTTAAAATATATAAGATTTTAACCTACATACTAGTCTAAAAGCATTTGAGATATAAAAATCTACAGATATTTAAGCTTACAATTGATTAAATGTAAAATTCTTAAGTGTCTCATAAATAGCAACTCTGGTAATTTGGATTATTTACAAGTCCCAGTAAAAAGTGAACTAAGCTTATCAGTCATTCATATTGAAATTATGTGGAATTTTTCACAACTTGAACAACATCATGATCAGAATAGTAGACAGCAAATACTGAACATTGAATGGGTTGACAATTTGTTGATTCTCTTAGATGAACATGGTCTAGAAGAGTTCCAGCAGAACAAATGTGGGACTTTTTACAAGTTGTGTATAGTTTAATGAAAGCATTAAGGTTTTTAGGGGTTTTATGTCATCATGATTCAAGTAGTCAATGGTGATGTCGCCAAGAATGATAATAATACCATAATCATTTAAAATATCTCTGATGCCATTTTCATATTGTGAGATATTTGAACTGTGTTTTCTATAAACAAGAATAATCCTTTGGGTTAGTTCAGTGGCATGGTTAATCAGAACAAATTGTACTGCGTTGATGGCTGGATGGTATAGATAATCTTTGATTTCAATGTGGTTTTTGGTACACAGTGCTAGACTAGAGAATCTGTTGGAAATATGATATTGCCTGTGCAGTGAAAATGTTTGTAGGTTCTAATTTCATTATCATTGGTGGAAGGTAGAAGCTACGTCTTTTTTAGTGCTATTAAATTACTGTTGAACATCTTTGAGTCAATCTTTATATCAATACTGTGTTTTTTAAGAGATCTGATGTAAAGAAGAGTTCTGGTTAATTGTGTTGAGTCATCATTTTGGATCCTGATTTGATTGGACATGGTGATTGTTTGATCATGAGTAGTATCTATGTCTTTCATATTCAGCATGTACCTTTGTGTTTGCTCTAACACATTTATGATTAGTTTCTCCAGGTATGAGAAGACCTTGGAGTGTTTTAGAATGCCTAATTGCAACATAAATCTGACCATAATTGAGAGTTCTCTGTTTGTGAAGATTGAAGCTGATAACAATTTTATTCAATGTGAGTCCTTGAACTTTGTGAACAGTGCAAGCATATGCTAAAGTAATAGGAAACTGTGTTCTTTGTATTTGAGGTGATGATGGTTTGTAGGGTGCTTCTTTTATTTTTGCCAAGATAGGTTCTATAAGTAGAGCTTTATGTTCCTTAGCATATTGCTGTTATTAATCATGTTTTGTCCTGCTCTATCATCATCAAAGTTAATGCCTATTACTGATGATCTTTGAGTGTTTGCTTTGATATCTATCTTTATAACATTCCCAATCTGTCCATCGATCAGTCTATCTGTTGCGTCAATATTAGCTGTGAGCATTACTCTAGCTTTCTATTTTATATTGATTTATAATCAAGTCCAGCTGTGTCACATCTGCCTTTCCGGGCAAGTACTCTATCAATATCTTCTTTGGTCACATCGGAAGGATATTGGTTTGCAGCTTTCAACTGAAACATGGGTCTCGCAAGTTGTTATAATTTTGCATTGTTTTGTTGGTTATTGGAATGTTTTCAGCCCATATATGCAGAACATCTAATGGGTAATTATTATCTAATGGATTCATTGATCTTGACTGTATACTCTGAATGTCTTCATCAGTCTGAGATGCAGTTCTAAATCTATTCAAAAGCTCAGTAAATGGTTGGTCATTTTTCCGTCTCATTATTTCAGTCAGCTCAGTCATTTGAAAGAGATGCCAAGGGTGATACATGTTAAAAGCTTCATTCTTAAAGTCCTCAAAAAACAGGCAGTTGATATAAATCACCGACACCCAATATACTAATCCCTGCAAATAGTTGTGAATTTGAAGTACCAAATATTTCCTTTAATCGTTGATTAATGTGAAGTAATGCAGTGTTTACAAGCATTGAAATTTCATCCATTATTATTAGCTTCAACTCAGACAATGATAACCTCATCTGTAGGAGATGAACTTTGTTCGTTTGTCGCACGATAGAGACACTTTTTGATATAGATCGCGAAATTTCGACGCAATACTGTTAGTCTTCATCAGGCGATGAGGTCGATTGTTTATGTGTTGCTATTTGCAGCACGTTGGTATGCTGTTATTGGTGCATTTCGAAATTTATGTGAAATCACTGACGGTTATGTCTTGCCTTTACGAGTGTATGGTAGGATGCAACCCTTGATCGATTGGATTAACAAACATTGGAAGTTTTTTAGTGCATTTGTCACAGAGTTTATAGTCTCTTTACAGTTAGAGTTGTGGAGACTATGCCTTGATGTATTTGCGACACAGAGCCCAGGGGAGAGTCATGCCTAAATTTTTTTAACTGTTTTCTAAATACGAGTATGTAGCAAATGATAATAGAGTAGATCAAATGTTGAAAAAGTTGATAGAAGAGAGGATAGGAGAGAAGAGTGGCTTGAAGTGTCTCGAAAAGAATCGCATCAATCTTGTATACCTACTGATTCTTTGAAACAGGATGTGGGAAAACATTTTTCACCGAATCCTGGTTAGTTAGACATACCAAAGAATTGTTTGCGCATCCTCCTTCTGTGTTAGTGTATTGTTATGGAGCATAGCAAGACAAATTCTAAGGCATGAAACAAAAAGGGATACAACTTCATGAAGGAGTACCGGAATTGAAACAACAACAAAAATGGTTTCCAGCCCAAGGAGGCGTCTTGATTTTAGACAATATAATTTCTGAAGGGGAAAATGATAAAGAAGTCTTGGATCTCTTCTCCAAACATTCACATCATAGAACATCACAGTACTTTACCAATGTCAAAATATGTTTTCACCCAGAGAATTTGCTGAGAGTATTTCTAGTAATGTTCATTACATTGTAGCCTTTAAGAATCCACGCGATCAATTGGGTATGCGCAATATCTTATTGCAAGCGTATCCGCAAGAATAGCAAGAGGTCATGGATGTCTATCGAAGAGAGACTGAGAGGCCTTTTAGATACTTGAGATTGGATTTGCATCCCGCAAGTCACAATGAATATCGCAGCGTAAGCTGCTTATTAAAGGAAGAAGGATGTATGAGATGTTTCATTTTACCTTCATAACCATGTCTAGAAGCACGCCAACGTCACCCGCTGTGGGTGTGGATTCTCCCAGCACCAGTCAAGTTTTACTGTCTTGGAGGAAATGGCACCCAACAATCTGGCTTGAATAGAACAATCACTCGGTAAGAGTGATATCTCTTTTCCGGCTGGAGTGGGATGAAACTTTACTACTTCCCCCTACGGGTGAAGGAACCTCAGCTTCTAAACAAGTGGGAGATGAGTGGATGGATAATGTAAATTTTGATTTTTTGGATGAATTTTCACCACTGCGATCCTCAACTCCGTGAAACTCACCTGCTACTGCACCTCCAACACCTGCAACTCCTAAAACTACCATTGGAATTAAAGGGGTAGAGGCAGAGGCAGAGGTTAGTAGAAATAGAGGTAGAAGTCGAGGTAACAGATAATGTTTGGCTCACATTCAAGCAGCAGCTCAAACAGCCACCACTACTTATTAAAAAGGTACGGGAACCCGAGATTGACCCTGAAGAATGAATCAAGGAGAATTGCAAAGACAATTGGAAATCTTGATTGAATGATCAAAGAAAAACGGCCACTGGAAGATGCATTGCTGGTATCACTCCATGAAGCTTACTGCAACTGTTTTCAACGATAATTAGTCGTAAGGACAACTTGAACATTTTGACGTGTTAGTTGACGGAAGCCAACGAGTCTGTAGAAGAATGGAAAGAAAGTAGTCATAGAGTGGAGAGGAGTCGCGATACGTGGCGTAAAAGGACATCTCATTTGTGTTGACGATGACAATCTATCAAAAACTCCGCGCTGTCAACAACCGATTCACAAAGAAACATGCGTCTTGGATTGGTTAGAATCACAACAAGAAAAAAAAAATTGAACCGTCACGGCCATACTGTCGTGTAGAACCATTACTTGCCTTGCGACAAAAAGCGGCCGACAGACCTCAAAGAAACCCACCACCTATAAGAAACATTTTCGAACAGTTCAGAGGACAGCAAGTCGAAAGACGAAACTATTTATGGAACTGGAACTGGGACGAAAACATTCCATTTGCCCAAGATGAAGAATTCATTAGAGCCACGTGGGACATGCTTCCCATGTATTTCTATTTTTCTAGAAAGGAGGACCGAACATTTAAATCAAGAATGTTTGACTAGGACCAGCAACGTTTCATTTCTGTTTATTTAGCTTCTACCAAACGAGAAGCCATTCACAGAGCTAGTTTTGCTTTAGCCAATTTGCAGAGCATGTAATTTTCCCTTTTTTCATTGTAAAAATGAAAAATACGTTCATTTGTATTCGTGTGTTTGTCTTTTATTCGCGACAGAAGTATTGGATGATCCAGCATTACGATTCAATCTTATCCATCCCACGGAAGAACGTTTGGGTGAGTACTTCATTAAAAAAATTCCTCTTGCTAATCCAAAATTAAATCCTTCGTCTTTCCACTTTCAAGTCTATTGCCACTATTACAACGATTTGAACAAAGACGACTTCCCATTTAATGAAGACTATCTGGGCGAACGCGTAAAAAGAGGAATGGAAGTCGAAAACACTTTCAAACAGTGCTATAGGCGCTGGTTGAAAGACTTCAAAATTGCTTTATACATCTCAAACAGTGAAGTCCTTGAATAAGAAGAAGCAGTAGAAGTTGTATTCAGTTATCATGACATGCAATTCCTTTTTTCTTAAAATTCAAAGTTGTTTTGTGCGGTTGCATTCTTGTGTGTTGTGGCTCCTTTGTTGTCAGCGTCCTCACATCCGGTGACGTAATTTCTGCTCGCGTCATTTCCAGTGACGTCACCCCCGCTCATGGTCAGGTGGATAATTAGGCGTTGTTTTTTCAGGTTTTGGGATGTGGCTCATTTACGCATTGTGATTGGTCAAAATGTGTCACGTGGTACAAAATACTGCTCTCTGATTAGCTACAAGCTGAACGTCCGACATATACTACTAAAGACCTGTTTCTCTTTGGGGAAACCTTCATTAGATTGATTATAGGTTCAGTAATACTGTATAGGGCCACGGCGTTCACATCTATAACAGACGGGTTTAGTCAAGTCAGTCAAATAAGTGTCCAAGGTTTTCATAGCACGTTGCTGACGTCTGGAAACAACCTGCCAAATTACCCAGCTCTGGTTGTCATTCGCAAAGCGCTCCCCTAAGGAATCTCGTAAGTTTGCATATGTTTCTTTCTTGTTAGAAGGGATGGAGTAACATAAGTCTTCTGCAGGGCCGGCTAGGTTTGTTACTAACTCTGCCAAAGTTGTCGGCCTGGCTGACGGAATTCGGCAAAGTTTTAAATAATTGTCTATTTTGTCCAACCATCGGTTAATATCTTTAAAGTCATAGCCGTGGAGCGAAGGCGGTCTATTTGTGGACGATGATTCTGGTATCGGCGCTGGCTGTTTTCAGTTGAGTCTGGTTTTGTGGTTCGAACCTGGCATGTAGCTTATTTATCTGTTTCAGCACTTCTCTTAATAATTCCACTTTCATGTTTTCAGATTGTCTATGTGGACCTTTTCTTTTTGCTTGGTCTCTTTTATTGTAAGCGGCTTTATGTCTTGAGTTGCACCCTCTATCATCTTCTTCTTTGTTAACTGGTTCGAAATAAAATAAGAGAGATGGTAAGTTTTGAGCTCGATAAAGAAATACAGAAAGATGTTCAAAGCTCTAAACTTACCATCTTTCTTATTCTATTTACAAATATGACGCTTTCGATATTGCTGATCCTAGTAGTATGCAGGACACGTGTCCTATGAACTTCGTAATAGACCTCGCTCACCTGAGTGTCTCTGTGGCTTAGTGGTAGAGCATCGGAGCACGAAATCCGAAGGTCTGAGGTTCCATTCCTCGTGGGGACTCAGAGCTCGTGACAAGACGAAAAACGTCTTTCTCTCTGCTTCGAAATACTTGGAAATTTCCTCGTCAGTATCACTGCTGGAACTCGACTCGAAGAAAAGGATACGGACAGGCTCGTATTATCTGCTGACAAGGGTAATTGTGTCGTGGTTATGGACAAACAGCAATATCACGACAAAGCTTTGTCTCTGCCTAATGACAAAAGTACTTACTCTGATCCTACTGGTAAGACTCGAAGAAAGTTACACAAAATGTTGCTTGATTTGACGGCTTATGTCCACGTTTTTATGGCTTAACTAAAATTCGTAAACCGGGAATTCCTTGGAGACCTATTGTCTTTTTCGTGAATTCTCCGACTTATGCCATTTCGGGTTATCTTGCGAGAATTTTGTCGCCTGTTGATGGGAATACTGATTACACTGTCAAAATTCCTGCGAATTTGCGGATTTCATAAGAGATAAAACTCTTAACGCTTGTGAAAAATTAATATCTTTCGACGGTGTCTCGCTCTTCACTAAAATCCCAGTTGATCTTGTCGTTGAGGTTGCGGAAGAGAGACTCAGAGGAGATGCCTTCGAAGGAAAAATAACTTCTTTGCCTGTGGAGGATATAATTCACCTTCTATCTTTTTGCCTCAGAACCACGCAATTTGCATACAACGGCACTTACTATCAACAGGTTTTTGGTACAGCAATGGGCTCGCCCGTCTCTGCTGTCATTGCCAATATGATAATGGAAGATGTGGAACACCGGTTAAACCCTTTTTCTGGAGACGATATGTTGATGATATTATTTCTGCGGTATCCGGAAATGAAGCGGAACGCCTCCTATCGCACTTGAATTCACTCAATTCACCCTTGAGCGTGAAAAGGATAGACATTTGCCCTTTCTTGATTTAAATGTGTACATAGGGGAACAGGGGAGTTTAGAGACAAGTGTCTATTGTAATCCTTCCCACACCGACAAATACCTCGCTTTCGATTCTCACTACTCTATTTGCCGTAAAAATTCTATGGCCAAAACTTTAATTATGAGGGCTGACTGTCTACCATCTTCACTCGATTCGAAGGCTGAGGAGAAGAAACATGTTTTTAATGTCCTAAAGGCGAATGGCTATACAAAAACTTTTCTTCGTAACTTCCGAAAACCAGCACTCCTGATGAGAGGGAACCAGCGACTGGTTTTACTGTTATTCCTTACATTCAGGGTGTTATTCCTTACATTCATTCATTTAGGCCACAATGTTAAAGTTCTCCTTTATTTTGATCATGTTAACACTTAGAATGGAAAACAGAGTACAATAATAACACACACACACACACAAAGGAAAACAACAACAACTGCTGCAACAGTCACAAAGTTTAAGAAAATGATCTTCGAGGGAAATCTGATCTTCCCTTCAAGTAAAAGCTTCCTAATGTATTGGATTTTTAGTGTTAAATAACTTACCCAGCTCTTGGTCAAACTACAGGTAAATTTACCTCCTCTTTTCATTTATTTATAGCATCAAGTCCATCTTTCAACAGCTTCAGTTGATCCAGAATATTATCTGGAACATCTAGGGTTAAGGAGAAAAAATGGTATTTCTGACGAATGAGTCTGCGAATAAGGCAGAAATAAATGTTTTGTTGGCACGAGATACGACAAGGCCTGGGCCTTAGGCCCGAGCATCATGGGTAATGATGCAGTGGTATATAAGGGAAAGTATAGCACGTGGTGTCCATCTAAGCCTCAGAACCAACCGTTGCCTCTGGCTGATGACAAATTTAGTTTAGTTTGAAAACATATTTTCTTTAGCTGTGAAGCCTCGTAGGATGGGCTGCCAACTGCTCTGAGTTTGGGCCATGGTTTCCACCCAGATTTCCTGTCATGTTTTTTCCCCAAAGGGGTTTTTCTGGCAGGTTTTTCTGGCCTCTGTATAACCGTAGTTATGTCCTTTTAAGCGGTTACCCATCTCTGTTAATCAAACTTGGTGAAGTTTGCATGTTAGTAATGTATACCTTTTTTTAATGTGTAAGGAATTGACTGTATATCAGGATTGTATATGGTTTATCAGTTGCGAATATACGTATGTATGCATGCCCCGGGCTATATATGCCTCGGGTTGGTTCTCGGCAGGCTTCCCTAAATAAACTTATTTGGTGTACACTATTGTGTTATTTGTTGTGTAGTGGAGACAAAATACAAACATTACCTGATCGAACTAATGGGTGTCAAAAGCAGCTATGTTAAAATCTTTATAATTGTTTTTAGGGGTAATTGAAAGTTGAATATTTCCCCCTGAGGACAAGCATGTGGCGTAATCCAAATAAATTTTTCCACGATATATTTAAATTCATAGGGCAACCAGGTGGAAATATATGTGGTATTGAACGTCCTAAAGGTAAATGGCTATACCGAAACATTTTTCCACAACTGCCAGAAACCAGTAACACTCCTTATGAGAAGGAACTAGGGACTGGTTTTGTTTTTATTCCTTACATTCAGGGTGCTACGGAACCCATCAAGAGAATTTTAAATAACCACAACGTTCAAGTTTCTCAAAAACCTTTTCAGACCTTGGGGTATATTTTTGCCAAACTTAAGGATCCTGTTACGAAAGAACAACGAACTGACGCTATTTATTCTATTCCTTGCAATGACTGTGATAATGAGTATATCTGATAGACCAAACGCCAGTTTGGTACACGTTTGAAAGAGCATCAAAAAGCGGTGTTCTTTTGCAAAAAAGAAAATT
Source organism: Pocillopora verrucosa (assembly GCF_036669915.1). Classification (NCBI taxonomy): domain Eukaryota; kingdom Metazoa; phylum Cnidaria; class Anthozoa; order Scleractinia; family Pocilloporidae; genus Pocillopora; species Pocillopora verrucosa. The sequence continues at coordinate 13,717,849 of NC_089319.1, read as the reverse complement.
CAGCTTTATCAGAGCACACATACCAACCAGCCATACAATTGGGTGGGATAAGTGTAAAATTATCACCACTAATCGGCGTTACCACCAGCGTCTTTGTTTGGAGGCCTGGCATATCAACTCCGTCCACGCTCCTTTAATTCTTGATGATGGCGGCTTACTTCCTGACGGCTATTTACACCTCGTCAGAAAAAAGGGCAGCTAATTCGTGAGCGTATAAAAGGACCTCTTGTGGCAGCATTTAGATCACCCCTGATGAAGGCACTAGAAAGTAGTGTCGAAACGTTTGGTCTATGGATTGTAATTTCTCGGTTAAATTCATTAAAACCATTGTAGCATCAAACCATGTCTGAAAGTCATCCTTTTGTTTTACTTTCTTTTGGTTTGGTATAATTTATTCTATCTAGCACCAGTTCGTGAGGATTTGCTGGCGAATTAATTACTTGGACAGGTGAAAGACGAGCACTTTATTCTTTTCTTTCTGGTGATCCTAGATTATCGGGATCACTAATTTCTTCAACTTCAGAGGCGATGAGGGGGTCGATCAGCGTTAAATGTCCGAGCGAACGTCTTGCGCTGTCCTCATTCGGTGCAATAGCACTCAACGGTTTGGACGGACTTGGCTGAACAATAGACAGTGGAACAATGCTGTTATCTATGGCCTCTGTACTTGTTTTATCTGCCTGGCTCTGACTGGAAAATGCAGTGGAGAGTCGTGGTGAGTCTTTGGAAGGAATCGGTCCGATCACTTCGCTGGAATCGGTAACGTGTGTCGTCGGCGGCAATGAGCTTGGATGGAATGGCAACTCAAACAACGAATTACAATTTTCTTCAACTGGACTGGACGGGGAACACAAAAATAAAGGGGGGAAATTGCTCGGTAGGCACAGGAACGGAAACTCGTCACGATTTTTTAGTATACTGGACCTCCTTCGGCGGACTTACTTCGGACGTCAAGGATCAAACTCAGTTTGATTCCAATCAAAGTTTATTCAAGTTCATGCCGACAAATGACCTGACCTGACCAAACTCAACTTTGTTATCGCTACCCAGTCATTATTGTAGGCGAAAAAGCTTTACAATGTACTTCCTTATGTGCTACTGAGCACGTGGCTCCATTGTTCTCTAAATTTACACTATTTGGATAGCATCACAAAAGAAGCAGAAAACGTCTCTGAGGTTATCGATTCTTCTTAATATTTCATCTTTTGGGAAATCACTGAGTAAGAAAACGGAGATTAGGCTCACAGCTTCGAAATCAAAACTACATATCTCAGCAAGTAAAAGTGAGAAGTCAATTAAAATTTCTGCTTATTTATGCGATGGTGGTGTTAGGTTTGAACAAGTGGCAACGAGGAAGATTATCGTATGAAAGAACTAATTTACGCACGCAAGTTCAGTGGGCAACTTTCCTGATAAGTAATTTGCCGGAAAAAGTTGTGACCAGGAATATTTACTTAACAATGTCTATTTACAGGAGATCAGAGAAGAACCGATGTGCAGGTGAACAAAGGCGCCGAGTACAAAGTGATATGTACCAGTTCGTGGTTGAAAAACACTTACTGTTGGCTTTTCCTTTGCCAAACATTACTTAAAAGAAACTCTAATGAATTGAGGACGGCTAAAATACTCAAAAAGTGATAAATATGCTCCAAAAAAAATCCCTAAATTGTCCCGTGATAAAATAAAACTAAGCAAATATTCGGTTTATCGATTTTACCTAGACATGAGTCATATTTGGTAACCTCATATAATCTTATAGGAGCGAAAAGGGGAAAAAGCTAAACTTCCCGGAGCGCACTTCAGAAAGTGCTCATAGATTTTAGGCCAACTGAGGTATTAACATTACAATAGGAGCTTAATTGACAACATCCGCACTGCATCACTGAAACTGATTTACTGCATGAGAAAATTTGATGTGAGACATTTGTACAATTAAAAAGACCTCTTGAGATAGCTATTAGCGGTAGATTAGCGGACATTTGCAAATCGTGGACACTTAAAATGGGAGCGGCAAACGTTTTAATAATGTAAGACTCAAAAATGTCTCATTCTGAACCCTTTTGCTATGCATGGAATATGTACGACATCTTCGTGAATTTTTGAGTTTAACAACAAACGATCACCTCGGAAAAGTGGAAGTGCGAAACTGATTTTTTAAACCAAATTTGGTACTGGATCAAACTGGACTATGAAAACTAACGTGCAGTTTTAAGCTACACATCAACGAAGAAGTGGATCAAGTACGCCACAGACTTAATTTGAAAATTATTATATTCCAGTCACTCGACAAGATTGATTACCTTTGCAACTTTTGATGCACTTTAAACTCTATCTTGAGTATTTTTATGAAGAAAAAACAGTTGAAATCTATCGAATTCTTAGAGTAATAGCTAAAATCCAACGACTTGACCCAAAAGGTTTATTTCATTCACGCAAAGCATTTTAATAGACATGGCCAACTCCTCCAAGGTTAATTTTACAAAATTTACGCAATGCAGTACAACAAATGTCTCACTGGAGGATATTACTTGCATCATTACTATCATCATCAACAGCATATCCTGTCCCTTCACAGTTTTACTCAATGTGCTGGTGGTATTAGCCGTGAAAAGCAGGCCACGACTCCGATCTAACAGCAACATCTTATTCGCCTGTTTAGCGGTGACTGACGCATTGACTGGTCTCATAGGCCAGCCAGCGTTTATCCTGTGGAAAATATTTCAATTACTTGGCGACACTACCAGTCATGAGGTTGCAGTTTTCCACAACATTTTCGTCACAGGAGTAATTGTATCGTCATTGCTCATTTTAACATTTGCCACGTTTGAAAGACTTGTCGCAATCAAATTCACAATGCACTACTTTTACGTTATTACTGTGAGGAACATTAAGATTTCAGTGACTGTGTTTTGGACCTTCCCTGTCATATATGCACTTATTTATATATCCAGTACACAACAGGGTTCATTTCTAGGTTATATACCTTTATTCATCATTGTTTCATGTCTCCTTTTCATTTCTATGGCTTACATGATTTTGTATTCTGAAACATGCCGCCACCAAAAGAAGATTAAAACTCAACAAATACCAATAGAAGAAATGGAAAGATTTACTAAAGAGAATAAGGCACTTAAGACGACTGCAATTGTGGTTGGAGCTCTAATTTTCTCCTTTCTACCAGTTATTTTGTTTCTTATTTTTCTGCGTGTAAGTGCTTTTGTGTCTTTAGTCTCAATATGGGATCCGTGGATGCGCACGGCTGCTCAGTTAAACTCTCTCTGTAATCCACTGATTTACTGTTGGCGACAAAGGGGAATAAGAGAATTTGTTTTCCGACCGAGAAATCGGTTAGTGCACCCTATTGAGTAATGATAATGGTGGAAAACTCGGAATAATATGGACGAGAGAAAAGAATGGCAAAAACTCATTGCTTGGAGATACTACGACTGTAGTACATGTACCGTAATAAGTAAATTGGTCACCAGATGTCACCACTTTGCTTGGTGACCGCTTTTGCGGCTTGGTAACCGTTCCTGCTTTTTGAGCCACCGTTTTTTCGTTTTGATCACACGTGTGATTCGTTTAATGTTGTCATCTATGTAATAGTGGACGAAGTTGTTAACTCGAGAATAAAGTGTTTTCATCGCGAATAACAACGGAATTCATTTCGTCGAAACTTCTACGGATGCCACAGGTGCTAGATTCGGGGGCAGCCACAGAAGAAATCAGTTTTAAGAACGGTATCACTGACCTTGTTTGAATTAAGTCTTAGGACTGTAGTAAACACTTGAACGCTTAAGGTCTAGTGCTAGCGGGTCATTCTTGTTACTTCCACATACTTATAGGAATGTAAAGCGCCCGTGCGGCTGCATATTTTGTAACTCTAGATATTTTAGCTTTCTTTATTCAACACTTTACTTCAACATCACCTAAATGAGGACAGCATGGTATGTTACCCTCGCAAAATTTTCTCCTGTCCCTTTAGAATTCATGACGACCTACCAATTCTGGGCGCAATAAGCCGCCATTATCCAGTCTCGTATGGAAAACTTAAACACCGCTCGGGATACGCCCTATAAGAAGAGGGCAGCGAGATGGTAACTACTTGAGTTAGAAAAAACAACTGAAATATTAGACCTATCGTAAATTTAAGAAGTACAGGGAGCAAAATACTTGATAAGATGAGGATGAAAAGAGTCAACCACGTAACCTATTACGATACAACAACACCGCCCACTACTAACGGTTAAAATTTGTTAATTTTTTTTACTCCTTACGGCTAAATTTTTGGCCGGGTAAGGGCCAACGGTTAACCCCATCGGGACCATGTCAATGGGCGTAGAGTTAGATGTGAAATTATTTTCCTCATAGTTACCTGTATGTAAATCACAATATAAATGAATACGAACAGTAAAAAGCAGTACTAATCGCTAGCTGCCCCACTCCGTTCCCCCTTCTCCCCTGCCCCCACCAACTGCGCTTTAACCGAAGACAATTTTAACAAACCCGCAAGGAAGTGAAAAGAGGAACTTTACCCTGAAAATTTTCCATAAAGTCCGACACAGTTCAACTTTCCCACTAACCGTTTATAAAAAATAAATGAGATGCCTTCTATTTTTAACGATTCCTTTCTTGTCGTCAGATTCGTGAATTTTTTTCAGTGGAGAATGCTCAAGAATAATCGTTGCTTACCTTTCGAACTACTTCTCCTCTAACATATTTAGTGATACTCAAGTGGAGTAAGCCAGATCTTTAATTATCGCTGAGTTTTTTTATTTGTATAGTTGTATTTCAGTAACTTCTTGCTTTGCTATATAAGCAAGCGTACGCTGGCCGTTACCAATACACGCGGGACTGTGCAAACCGCAAATCCAAAATGTAAGAAGAATTCCAACTCAAAGCCAGGTAGTTCAGAAGAATTCCAAACCTAAGTATTGCGAACGAGAAACCTCCCAAAATCTAAGGGTTAACCCCTTGGACTCCCCTAAGCCTACGTTAAGGACCCAGGAAACACTTCACTGAAACGAGAATTAGATCGGGTTGATAACACCTTTTGGAATTCGGGTGAAGCGTAACGATCAATCTTCTTAAACTGATTGCCTGACGAAGACTCGTGAAGCAATTTTTGATATCACTTTTTAATAATAGTAATCATAATCAGCACAATTACTAAGTAAGGCAAACCAGAACTAAGTATCATTATTAAATGAACTGAAATGAAAGCAGGAAGTGCTAAAAGTTTACATTTTTTTCTTTGTTTACGTTTTCCTTGTATGGTAAGAAATGATCCTTGCAGGTGAACTACAATTAAAGGATCGCACAATTGAAGAAACGACGCCTGAAAAAATTAAGGTTTCTACCTATTAAGGTTTCTATCGA